>NW_008616327.1:0-307 GCF_000691845.1 Merops nubicus
CGCCCGCCGCCGCTCGTCCCCTCGCGGGGTCCCTCATCGCCGGGTCCTGCCTGTTATTTCCTTTTGATGGCGAACAAACGGTTAACGCCGCGCGGGATTTGCGCGTTGCCTCCCCCGCTCCTTCCCTTCGCCCATCTCCCCTCTCCCCAGCCGCTCGTGGACCGTTCTGGCTGTTCAGAAGAGTATTAAGGGGATCTTTATTTCGGTTAAAGCGCCATCCCGAGCTGCCTTTCCCGGGCCGGAGTGCTGCTGGCGGTGGTCAGCAGCCCCTCGCCCGCCGCGGCCGTGACTGGACAGTGTTGAGACC
>NW_008616327.1:423-18708 GCF_000691845.1 Merops nubicus
TGGCGCTTGGCGCCTCTTGTGTGCCAAGGTCTCTACCCCGCTTCTGCCTGGTGCTGGCAGGGAGGGGTGTTGGGGGCTCGGAGGTCAGGAGAAGTTTGTGGATAGGAGAAGAGGGCCCTGGGGAGGTGGACTGTGGCGAGCTGGGGTGGCACGGGCCAGCCAGGAGGTCAGGGCAGAGTGGGCAAGGGTAGAGCACAAGTGTTGGGAATGGGGGGCTGTGAATGGCCCGAGCAGGGGGCACCACGAATGCTCTCTCCTCTTTGTATGTGTGGTGCGGTGCTGCTGAGGAGAACAGGTTTATTTGTGAGGGTTTTTTTTTTGGCCCATGGTCCCCACTGCTGTGATATGAAAATGATCTGCTTCTGGACACAGCCAGCATCTTCCTTCGTGTGCCAGGTGGCTGCCTGGCTTGAGTCTTAACACCGTTAACCCTGGTTGTGTCCAGCTGGGAGTGTCCCTGGGAAGGACTCTTCCCCTGCTCGGTTATCTTGGCTTGTGGGGATGGAAAAGAAACCATAGTTCCCTTTCAGAGGGAGGTGCTAGGCCAGCTTTGGTAATTGTGTTAAATCCCTTTTAAGTAAAAAATAAACATAAGTAAAGCTGTGAGGTGAGGAGAAACAAGCCACCTGCTGCCCTCTGGGTGCCTGGTGCCCGTGAGGCAGAAACAGCCACAGCGAAGCCATTTGTGTTCCGGTGGTGGGACCAGACTGTGGTTCAAGTAGTAGGAAACCAATTGCACAGCAGGGAAGGCAGCAAGGAGAGTTGTGTAGCATCTTCCACTGCAGCTCATGTCCTGAGGTATTTCACAGCTCCTCTCGCGTGAGTGAGGAGGTTGGGTAGGTAGGGCTGTCAGCCTCAACTGCTCGAAGACCACAGGTGAGCCCCCTCGTGCCACCCCCTCACCAGTGTTTTTAAGGTGTGGTGTTTGGGTCCTCATTAGTGTCCTTCAGGGTGAGCCAGATTTGCAAGCTTATGCCTATCTTCATGCAGACTTGGACCTGGAGTTTCTTTTTAATGAAAGCCATGAATCTTATGTAGTGTGACTTCAGTTAAAGCAGTAAATGCTCCAAACCCAGGCATAACTGTGAAAGCAGGCAGTACTGATTTTAATTGCTCATTTTTTCCTCAAACCCTTCTTTTTGCAAGATTCCTCTCCCGACTGCCCTTCTTTGCATGTGTTTCTTGGTCATGGTGGAGAACAGAAGGGAACCTGTCAGTAGCCAGCTCAGCTTCTGCTGATTAGGGATGAGGCTGTGACTGTTCTTTAGTGTAAGCAGCTGTGTCAAGAGGGACAGGATTGGGACCCTGACAGTTTGTTTCATGTGGGTCATTAGCTGCCATGGAAGACTAATTACTGTGGCTGACAACTTGTTTCTTCTCAAAATAGGAGAAAAGGTTGGCCTTTCCCCTAGACTGGATGGCAGGCTTGAAGTGAAAGTTAGTTCGTCTGTCCCTTCCCTTAAAAAAAATGTGCAGCACATTTTTGAAAGTGAGTCACCGTGTGCAATTTATTTCAAGTATTTTTAGGCTATTATGAGTTCGATGCGCTTTAGCCACGTGCTGGCTGTGAGACAGGTTTGCTGTGGCTGGGCTTGAAGGGGTGATGAGGGAGTTCCCTCGCTGTGGCCCTTTTAGATCTGAGCTGAGCAGAGAGGTGCCTTAAAAGGGTGGTGAGCACCACCATAGGACACCCTCTCTGCACAGGGGGTATGGAGCAACACAAACTGCCCACCCCGTCTTCTAGGCAGCCTTTGCTGACGGGGGAGAGCGGAGAGCAGGTGAGGTTGGAAGCAGGTGAGGCTGGAAGCAGGAAGGAGTGGAACATTTTGATATCCTATGCTCTGGACAAACCGGGAGGGGAGCGTGCAAGGCTGTGGTCCACCAGCTGAGCTGTGCCCAGGGCTGTGCTGCCAACCCTGGACAGACCAGCATTACCTCTGGACTCTCTCCTGTCCTCCTGGAGAGATGTGACACGGGATCGGGCACGGGGGGTGCAGAGGGCAGTGCCCTCCCAAGGCACTGTGTCATGGAAGTCCTAACAGGGCTGCATGGGTTTCAGAATGATTATTAGTGTCTGATGGCCTGGCCAGGACTGTGTAATGACACCGAGTAAGAGATAAAAGGTTTTATATCCCATAAACTTGGCTCTTGCTTCAGGGCGAACCGCAAGGCGTTGGAAAACGTGTGAGCCTGGCAGCTCTCTGGTAACTGCACATAAATGCACGTGTTGGTTGCTTGAAACAAGGCTTTAAAAAATGAGAACAGGCACAGATGCAGGCAGTAGGTAGGGAAGCGAAAGAAGACCTGATTGCTATTTTTTGGGTGTATTTTTAAAACCATGTTGCATCCCGCATGTATGATTCTGCAAATGACCCAGCAGCTCCAGCAGTTTATTCATTTATTTAAAACAGCTTTGTAGTTCACCTTGAAAACCACTTCCTGCCATATGGTTGTATTATTTCCCTATGCCATGTTTTTTGCTAATTATCAAGACCATTTGCTTTAAAATAGGTGTTTTTAATTTCACAGCCTTGTCTGCCTCTCCTGCTTGATCCTGCCCTGGAGTCAAGAGGCTGTGTCTGTTCATTCTCCATGGCAACAGGCTGTGATTTACTTACTTCAATTTAATTAAAAAGCAGCTATCAAATTCTAGGCATCTTATATGTTCCTTATATTAGAAAAATATCAGTGGATCGGTCTCCACAACAGATCTACCAGTCTCAAAAAGAAAATTCTCCCTGCATGGGAGACTTTACAAGTCCAAATCCTTTGTGTTGCGTTTGGGTTTTTGGTCCCTGTTGAAGCCTACCTGGTTTTTGATGCGTACACGATAGTGCTGTTGGTTTGGAGCTAGTCACAGCACAGAAACCCACAGCCGTGGTGGTTTCAGCACGCCTGGTGTTTGGATGCAGGCTAGGAATGAAGGCCTTAGTGCAAAATTAGTTTTCCAAGCACTGTGGTTATACAGATACAAGCTGGTGTTAGTCAGGGGCAAGGTCACACAGAAAGAGGCCGTTGGTGGCTAAAGAGGGAATGGTGCCAGGAGAGGACCTTGGGGATGGATGGAGGAGCGTGGTGCATTCACTGACCCACAGGTGTCACGTTTGGCAGCAAATGGCTGGAGTGGAACTGAGGTAATTAAGGACTGCCGAAATTAACACTCCTTTTTGTCTCCAATACCAACACCCCAATTCTTAATAGGATTATTTTCCCTTGAAGGGACCATTCAGATGACTCAGCCCTTGGAGTACCTGCATGCCAGTGCTGTCTTCTTCGTGGAAGAAGCTGGGCCTGCTGAGTTGTGTAACTAGACTCACGTGCTATTTCTGAGCTCTGCTAATGTGTGGAAGAAGAAAAGTTGGCCGTGCATTTTTATTAAGCCTTAAGGAGCAGTTCTCATCAGAAGAGTGCCTGCACAAAACCACACTTTTTTTTTTTTTTTCCCCCCTTTAGTGTTGTTACTCCCAGAGCTTTTTCAAAGTCAGTGCTGGCAGCTTTAACAACAGATGTAGGTTCTTGCTTCTCTGAGCCCTGCCAGAGCCCACGAGGCTGTGGCAGAAAACATTGGACTCCATCCTGTCTTGCTTATCTTCATCGATTAAACCTATGTACAGAGTTTCTAGCTGCAGATGCCTGGTGATCAGCAACAACTGGGAAGACACCTTGTGTCCATTAGCAGTGAGCCCGTGTTTACCAGTAAAGCACAAGTGTTTGGCCTATGGGATGCTGAGTGGTAAATCTGAAATCTCATGATTTTGTTCCTAATAAAATCAGAATAAAATCAACGGAAAGCTGAAAGCAAGCTTTTGTTTGTTACTGCATTTAAGCAGGTACATTCAAGGAATTTATATCCAACTGGTAACATCCTTAATTCTTTAATACTGGTTTTACTAGAGCACGGGCATGATCTGTATTCTTTAAGAGTTCATCTGTTCCTCTTGCTTATCCAGCTTTGAAGTAGACCTCGCTGATATTAATTTCTGTGTAGCCTGTAACCTCATCTATAAAATGAAGGGAATACTTCATACAGGCAGCTGTGAAGTTACATTTATTGTCTGTAAATTGCTTTTAGTAATTGAGCAGAGGAGGTGGAGAGGAATAAAGACAGTGCAGTAATACGGGCTTGTTTTCTTTTTTAATGGAAAGAACTGCATTATTTTTGTTCATCTGATGATGTAGAAGCTGATGGGGAAAGAAAAATGCTTTCTCAAGAGCACCCTGAAACTGATGGTTAAGTTTGTAACAAAACCAGGCATTGCTGAGCACGGTGATGAAGACAGCCATCTTGTTTGGTAATAACCATAGAGTCCAGCTGACAAATAGGCACAATTATTGCTGGAAGTCCTGCAGTACCTCTCGTGTTTTTGTCTGGTTTGGGTCTGCTCAGTTTTAGTGGCATTTTTACCTACGCGGCTGCCTTCATCTTCCAGTTCGGAAACGCTATGGGTAGATAAAAACCTAATAGTAGATAAACCTCCCTGTTTTTAGGATTATTAGCAAACACCTCTGTTGCAGGGTTTTTAGCTAGGCCCCTTGGCTTGTGCTGACCAGTATACTGACTGGGTGAAACCAGGGTTTCCCAGGGGTGAAGGTGTTTGCTGGCTGCAGCTGAGCTGCTCTGAGCACTGGCTCCCTCGGAGGGGTGGTGGTGTCGCTCACGGCTCTGTGGCTGTGTTCCTTGGCTCCTGCCCGCTCTGGTGCGACATGGAGCCGGCTTGTTCTGCTTTCAGAAAGCTGGCTTGCCCCAAAATATATATAAAAAATGACTAGTTTTCTCCTGGGACAGAGAGCTGAACCTGCTCACCAGGTTCGGGCTGGTATCAGAGCTGCCGCGCAGGGGGGGCCAGATTTGTTTTGCCAGCAGCGCAAGGTAGGGAGTGAAAGAAAGGTGGAAACGGGGCCCCCCCGTTTTTGGCAGCGGTGAACTCTTAGCCCGGTTCAGCTGTAATGTGAAACCTCGCCCTCGGGCTTCGTTTTCAGGTCCCTCCCTTCCCCTTTGCTCCTCTCATTCTTTCCCCGGGATATTCTTGTGCGCCTCCAGATGCTGACTCCATTGCAAGCAGTGTTTTCAGAAGGGGGAAAAAGGGGAAAGGTTGAGTGTGAGTGCTCTGCAGCAAGAGACATGCTGAGCTCCCGGGAGCCCGCTGCTAACAGCCCATTGCTGGGAGCCTAGGAATTATTATTATTGCTATTATTAGGCTCACATGTTATTATTAAAGAGCTCAAAAAATAGTAGCCGTAGCCCTGCCCTGTGCGAGAGAGCAGGAGGAGACTGCCTGAGGAGATGGCTGCAGGCTGAGGCCGTGAGAGGCTTCCCCCGGCGTGGGGGTGGCAGGAGACTGGTGGGGCTGGGCGAGGCCTGGATTGTCGCTGGGGTAAATGGGAAGGGCAGGGAAACCTCGGGAGGATTTGCCATGTGTGTGGTGAGCCAGGTCTGGGGCTGGTACCGTGGCACCAGAGGAAGTCTCTCCAGCTGTGGGCTGTGCCTTGGATGGAGTTGCTCCAAGTGCTGTGGCCTGGCTGGTTTTCAGCCCCTGTGGGAAGTGGGGGGGCCATGTGGGACACGCTGGGGGGTCGCAGGGCTGTGCTGTCCCACTCCAGGACCTGACGAAGCCAGGGCTGTGCTGAAGCTCAGGCTCCATGGGAGCAGACTTCTTCCAGACCTGCCTTCTGCTGAGCAGCGTGTGCTGTGTTTGGGCTCTGCCCCTGGTGGGCTGGTGATTGTGGCTGCAGGGCAGGGGGGCTGTCACCCAGTGAGACACACCCCAGGTGCCTGCGGAGCAGGGGCAGGGTGAGGGTCAGCGTGGGTGTGTGGGACTGTCTGTTGGTCTGGAGTGGTTGCTGTACACTGAGGGAGCAGATGCTGTGTCTGTCTGGTGCATTTTCTGCAGTGTGAGGGTGGAGGTGATGCCTGTGGAGTGCCAGAGGCGGGAGGGTGCAGTGAGCCTGTGCCTGTGTGGACCCACCAGTGGCTGTGGGGGGGGCAGGTTGCAATCCGTGTGGTGCACAAATCAGAAATGTTTGTGCAGCCAATTTTTTTTTTCAAATAAGTAATATAGTGAGGAGGGAAGAAGGAATTTGCTCCAACTTCAGAGCTCTTGGAGATCTGTTTCATGCTGTACCACAACCATGCAGTTGGCTGTGGGTTTTTTATATTTTTTTAAGCATTTAAGCCTAAATTCTTCTCATTGGTACGTGAGGACATTATGGCAAGAGAAAGATTATTGTAGGGTTGTGTTGCTTTGCATGGTAAGATTATACACTGGGTGGCTGTTACAGTGGATTTGTGTTCCAAGGATGGAGTCAATAAAGGAAAGAACCAGTGTATTGATATTAAATAATGGTGCCACTGGATTTGCTGAGCACAAAGTGTCTTTGTTTTCAACGATCTGGGTTTTTTATAAATTGACACACTCATAAGCCAGCTGCAATTATTTTTTTCAAAAAGATATGTTTGTAAGAGAGGGGGCAATGTAGAAAATACTGTAAGTAATCTCATTGAGAAGTATGTTTTTCTTCCATCCCCTTGCACATGTGTGCAGCCTCTGGGGAAGATGTTAGTGAAGGAGCTGGATAATTGGGGTCTTCTCTGGAGCTGCCATTGTTCTGATTGATGCAGTGGGTATTAGCTGGGGGATGTGTACAGATGCAGGGACTGACTGGGGTTTCATCTCTGCAGTCTCCCTTTTTTTCACTCCTCCTGGATAGAGATATGTATCCTGGCACTTTTGTCTTCCACCTACATCTCTTTCTCATCTCCTGTAAATACTTTTTTTTTTTGGTTGTTCTCCTGGCAAATCTTCAATTGTGCTTGTGATGGGTGACTCTGCTCCTGTGCTGCTTTCCCTGGCTGGAGATGCTGGCTGCTCCTGTAAGCCAGGCCTTTCCTACATCCCTGCCCAGTCTGGGGCCAGGCAAGCTTGAGAGGTCTATGCTATAATTAACTGCCCAGATAGCACTGGAGGAGCAGTTCAGAGACAGGAGCTCACACGGAGCTGGGTGTGGTGTAGAGAGGGAAGAGGGAATTTCCTGACTTCCTTTTGGAAAGCTCAAGTGCAGAAGGAATTTCAGACAGAATAGGTGGAAAGAAGGACCAAAATTAACAGATAGTTCCTCTTCTTTTTTTGTCTGTTTTTTTTGGCACTGTGTGCTCCTGGCTAGTGTTAGTTGGACATCAGTTGAAGCAGTACAGAGCATGCTTGGGCACTGGAGACGTTGGGCAGAAGGAGGGAGGGGATCTGATTAGCTCTGCTTCCCATGCAGCGAGCAGGAGGACGGGCTGAGATGGGATTGCAGACAGACCCTAGCAGGCTCCCGAGGCACCAGCAGGACCCGGCGTGTGGGGAGTGGGTCTGACCGTGCCACAGAACTGCTGCTTGCAGTGGAAGCTGCTTGTTTGCACCTTGTGGTTTCTGTTGCACTTTCTGATTACTCTCTTCGTCACTGTCTGCCATTCTGAGCCTGGCTCAGCCCCTGGGACGTGTGCCCTGCTGGGCACTTCTGCCCTGAGCAGTAACTGTAGGAGGGGAGAGGTGCCAAGGCTCCAGAGTCTTAGCTATTTTCCTCCTTATTTCCAAGAATAATGGAAGTAGCAGCTGCTGCTTTTGCCATGCTGGGAAAGATGAGTGCTGGTGTTGTGTGGAAGGCTCTTTCCTCTGAAGGCATAAATATTGGGGTTTGTTGGGAGAAGGTTCCTAGTGACCTGAAAAAAGGGGCTTCTATCAGTGCTACTTAGCACAGCTAGGTTTTATTTGTTATGTCTACACCAGCTATTTTCTCAGCGCAGTAGCAGAGATCCCAGATCCACATCCAGCCTGTGGCCTCTCCTCCTCAGGGAGCAAACACAGCAGAGAAATGAGGTGGGTACCGTGGCCAGTGTGGGCAGGAATTGGCACTGCCAACAGAGTATCCAGCATCACCGGGTGCTGCTAGGGGAGGTTTCTGTGTCACTGTGGTGACCCCTTCTCCAAAATAACCTTTCCTTTCTCCTCTTCACCCAAGCCTTTCACTGATGGAAAACCTAAAGATCCATTTCCAAAGGTAGTGTGGACTGGGGGAATGCGAAGAGAGTGGGAAGAGCAGAGCCGTCCTTAAAATGTCTGAACAAAGCATAGTAGTAAGAAGCTTTTGTGGGTGGGTGTGTGTGTATGTATTTTAAGGCCAGAGGGGTGGGTCAGACAAGTGTTTCTGTGACCTTTTCTCAACTCTGTCTTGCCTTTCCTGCCTGCTGCCTCTCCTTGCCTGTCAGGGGACTCCACTCCTTCCCACAGCCTCCCTGCCCCTGTGGCAGCGCCTAGCTCTGGCTCCCAGCCCAAGCTAATAATCCTGACAGATGTTGCTGGCTGGTGCTCTGCTCCATGCCTTGCTGCAGGGGGGTCTGCGTGTGAGGTTGTGGTTCCTGTGACTTTGGGCATCCCCTGGCCCTGGGACTCCACCCGGCGGCCCCCACTGAGGCCCAGCCCTCCCTGGGGTGCGGCTGAGCCTGGGGCAGAGCCTGGCTGTGCTCGGGGAGGCCTCTGCTGTCCACCTGCAGGGACTGGTGGCACAGATGTCAGCCACACACACCTTCTGATTGTCTCTGGCTGGCCGGATGATTGCCAGCAGTATAGGGTTTGGGTGGAAGTGGGAGGTGTTGATAGCCAGGAAAGGAAAGATTCATCAGGTAGCAGAGAGGGTAATGAAGATCTCCTCTCGCCGCTCTCCCATGCATCAAAGCACACTTAAAAAAACTGAGCGCTCATCTTTGACCCCCATTAATGACTGGCTTAGTCTGTGTAAGAGTTTTATGAGTCTGCTGCTGCTCCCACAGAGTTTAATTATTTAGAGGGTGAGGTGGAGGTTGGTGCTTTCACTGCTGATGGTGCAGGGCTCAGGCCCTCCTGGCAGGCTGGGGGCTGGTTCCAAGGCAGTCAGGCTGGGGATGCAGCTGCTTGCAGTCTGCAGCTCCGAGGTCTCCTGGGGCTGGGAGCACATCCTTCCCTCCTTGTGAAGCTCCACGTGACCATGTCACGTCGAATTCAAGGGCTGTGTCCTTATCTTCAGGGTGTCTCATGGTCCGGGCCTGAAATGCCTTAAATGACTGTTTGAAGCTGCTGGGGGCATGCTCAGGGCAGATTCTCCCTGTTGCTGAGTCCCCCAGTCAGTGGTAGAGGATTTAGGGGGTGGTGTAAGACTCTGGCAGCAATACCTGATTTACCAGCCCTGGGCTACAGACCCTTCCTGCTCCCCACAGTGGCACGCCTTCCTCTGCCTTCTGTCTGCTAACAGCGCCCTCCCCTTTCCCCAGCTCCTGCTCTGCACTGTAGCAGCCACTTTTCCTGCTGCAAGATCCCACCTTCAGCCTGCTACTCCATCCCCTCAGCTTGTTCTTGCTTCCCTGCTTTTCCCCATCCGACTCTTCCCTGCTGTTAATCCTCCCAAGACTTGGGAACATGGAATGGATCTAAGAAACAACCAGGGAACTGACTGATGTACCCAGAGACCTTTGTGCAGCTCACATTCCCAAACAGATGTGTGGCCAGCTAGACCAGGAGCATTTCCCTGCTGTCCTGCTGACCGTTCAGCCAGGTTTCCACTTGTAGTGGCAAGGTGCCCGGCTCCAGATTGGGTGGCTGGGATGTGGGCTGGTCTGACACATCAGCTGGCCAGCTGGAAGGGTCACACTGACACTGCTCACCTTCTGGCTGCTGCTGGAATGGGTCAATTCCTCTTGGGATTGTGCTGCTGCCTATGTTGGTGGGTCCTGGGGGCTTCCAGTGTGAATGAAATGCTGGCAGCTGCTCAGTGCAAGACTGTAAGGGGAAGCCTGTGTCAGAGCAAAAGTGGTTGACGTTGGTGGGTCTAGATTTGGCTGATAGCAGAATGGATCAGTGGGTGGCCTGGGAAGCCCTGCTGAAAGTGGAGGGTTCACCTGATGGTTCCCGTACCGTGCCCGTGAATAGTGAAAATGCTCAGCAGGCACTGAGCCAGCACTTTCCTGGGGTGCTGCTGCTTCTGCAGGCTGAGCTGTGTGTGCTGGGGCTCACTCTGGTACTCGGCCCCCTGAGATAAGGGACCACTGGAAGCTCTGTGGGCTCACTCCTGCCCTCCTGCCATCTCCTCCTACGTGCTGATCTGCCTGCAGCCCTGGTGTGTGCCAGGGGGCTCCTCGTCCTCTCCCTGGCTGCCATGGGTTCTCTCTTGCCTGTTGCTATTTCCTTTCCTCTGGTGTGGGGCTAATGCTCTGGGGTGTGTTGGGAGACTGGGTTGAGCTGAGGTGGCAGAAAGGGGCAGGGGGGAGGGAGGAAGGGGCTGGCACTGGTAGATGTGAACTTCTGCTGCCAGCTCAGTCTTTAATCTGTTGATTCTTATGGACCCAGCTGCATCAGCTGGATCCACCACACAAATGCCAGGTGCTCTGTGTCCTGCCTCCATATTCTACTCTGTTTTTCTATTTTTTCTTTTTTCTTTTTTTTTTTCCCTGAAAATGAATAGGAATCTGCTCATTGAT
Source organism: Merops nubicus (assembly GCF_000691845.1). NCBI lineage: Eukaryota > Metazoa > Chordata > Aves > Coraciiformes > Meropidae > Merops > Merops nubicus. The sequence continues at coordinate 10,913 of NW_008616327.1, forward strand.
GGTTCAGACATCGCCTGGAGTTTTGGAATGGATGAGATGCGTCCATCAAATGTTACCACATTGCACCCAAAGAGAGGAATGCCATCCAGCTGGGGGTAGGGTCTCTTTTTTCTTTGCCCCCATCAGTATCTAGAGTTACTGGAAAACTTCTTGGGTTTTTAAATGCAAGAATTTGTAATAGAAAGTATTAACTTTCAAAATTAATTACTTTATTGTGTGAAAAACTGCTTTCTTGGTTTTTTTCTGTTGGTATGGAGCAAGATTGGGCCTCTATATTCAAAATGTTATGAATAATCTTGAGGCTTTGCAGAGATTTGGTAAAGAAAACATTTCAGTAACTACTTCAAATATTTTGGGAGGGAAATTTTGTGGTTTAAATGAAAAGTAAATCTATTCTGATTACTAAGAAATATGAAAATAATTTAACTTTTTCCAGAAATGTCAAAGTTCAGGTCGTTTGCCCCAGTTCTAGAAATTAATGTAAACCAGACTACCATCCCTGCATAAACTTTTCCCCTTGCAGCAGGGGAGAGGGACCAAATAGATCAGTAGGAAGCCACATCTCTGCATGTACTGCTCAGGGGTGCCTGTCTACTGGGGCAGCAGGGATAGCATAAGACCTGGAATGAAACAAAAAGTCAATAAAATGTGAATCTGGAGCCTCTCATGGGCTTAAAGCCCAGGTTGCAGCCTGAGCAGCACGCTGAAGTGGCTTTTTGGCTCCCTTCCACTTGCCGGTTCATGGCTGCCCATTGTCCTCTCGCTGGTGTGCCACTTGGCTGTTTCAGCAGAGAGGCTGCAGAGACAAAGGCTTACCTGGCTCTCAGGAGTGGGCTGGACTTCCCAGGTCGGGGGTGAGGAGATGTCCCTCAGGGTTTGTGGCTGGCAGGGGTGCTGCCCCAGCACTGCTCACTCCAACTCCAGAGTCCCTCACGGTTGTGTCGATTTCCTGTGCTTGTTAAAACTGCTTTTGCTTTAGAAACAAAGGGTCTTAAAGCTGAAGGGTTTGACAGAGCGTGCTGCAGAATGATTCTTTTCTCCTCAGTATGTAAGTTTCCTGAATGAATGATTTTGAAGTAAAGTAATATTTCCCTGCAGAGCTTGCCTGCGTTAAGTCTTTAGACTGTCACAGCAACAGCGAGACTGCTAGTGCCATATTAATAATTTATGTGTGTCCCTCATTTTGGACCTTTGTCAGTCATTTCAGCCTCAGCAGGCTGGGAGAGATGAGAAAAGCACGTATGTCTTGCTGCTGTTCTCTCTGCATATCTTCTCAGGGTAGGTAAAAGATTTTGGTCTCCTGAGAGTATCTATCTGGAACCTTTTAGTAGTGCTAAATTTATAGAAATAATACCAGAAAATAGCATGCTGGTGCCTCGTCTGAGTCCTCTCTGCACAGGGTTGTGCTGCTTTCACTGGGTGTCTGCAGCAAGTGTGGCTCAGATGTTTCTGAGGTTTGCCTGGCTGCAGTAGGTGAGGGAGAGGTGAACCTTTTATGGGTCCCTTCTGTGGGATGAGCCCAGCCAGGGTTTTGCTGTGTGTGTATAATCAACTCCAGATGTTTCTGTGCTGCTGCACAGAGGAAAGCTGCTGGTTTAGTCAAAACTCCCTCACTCTCTTGTAAAGGGGGGGAAATGGTCAGGTAAGGGTGTGTTTCCTGAGTAGGTCCTGCTTGAGGTGAGCAGCAGGAGTCTTTGAGGCAAATGAAAACAGATCTTCAGAAACAAGGCTGGTAAGAGGATGTCACCAGAGAGCTTGGCTGGTTTAAGTACAAAGTGTGAGTGAGTTCTGGAGTTGACTGTTGCAGGCTTGTGCTAAGTGTTAGCAGTGATCTTAACACCTTCCAGCTTGGCTGTCTCGTGGGTACTTCTCCTTCAGATGCTGGTGGAAGCACAGCACGGTGTTGTGGGGAGCTTTGAGGGGCTGGTGTAGTGTGCATGGACTAGGTGACATGTGTAAGTGCATCCATGTTCTTGCAGGCAGGTACTAAGCAGTCTGAGATGATGAGTCTCCTTTGAGCAGGGTTTAGGAAGCAGGTAAGTTGTTTGCAGGAGGCTGGAGAGTTAGTTTCCATCTGTTGCTCGTGGTCCAAAGTGATTGATTCATTCATCCCAGGCAGTGAGGGACCCACAGGTTCTGTGCTGCTGGGTCACAGGTGGGTGGGTGGATGGATGGGACTGTTCAGGAGAGGAGAATGCAAAGAATTTGCAAAGAACTTAAACTGTATCTTAAGACTGAAATAGCTTTACTGAGTAAAGATGGATTTCTAGTATAATTGTTTGGGGGGAAAACAAATGTGTCTGCAAAACTGGATTACATTGTTTCAGATTCTGTTTTGTCTTGTCTTAAAAGAAAGTTTGGCTCCAGAATTGCTCTGTGTGCAGAAGGATGTGCAGAAAGATTAATGGATAAGAAGAAACTTGGTCTAATTGTTTTGCGTTGCACTCATTAAAAGATCTTTTCATTTGAGACTGATTTTTTTGCCCTGGTTTGTACCTTTGTAGTTCAAACATACTCTCCTCCTGGATTCTCTGCTCTGCTGTGTCTGCCTGTGAGCTTGTATGTGCAGCTTGAAGAGAACAAGATGTAACTGAGTTAAGATTTCTTGAACTTAAATATTAATACTTAAATTAATTGCATAGCCAAATGGCTTGGCTGCTGGTGAATGGGTATAGTTGAGACAGAAACTGAGATGCTTTGTCAAACTTCAGATGTCTTGGTTGCAGCAATGAGAATTGTTCTTTTTTTTTTTTTTGACTGTTGAGGGGCTGGAGCCATACTCCGGGCTCAGCACTCGTGTGCTTCATCTAATACATACATGTCTTTGGGACAGAAGACTTTCTGCAAAACAGCACTGGTTTCTTCTGTGAAAGAGAGAGAATTGGGAAGCTGAGATGGAAGACTTTCCATCTTTTTTTTTTTCCCCTCCCCCCTTCCTCCTCTTTACAAGAAGTTACTTTAAATAGGGAGCTTTTCAGCAGGTTGCAAACAGAATTCTATAATAAGATCTCTGTTCGCTCTCCCTACTTTTTCACATGCAAAGTTGTGGCTGTAATTATATGACAGCTGCCCTCTTGGCTGACATGCAGCAGATTGAACTGGGGATCTCCAGAGCTAAAAATGTGAGCTGCTACTCTGTGAGCTAAAGCTCTATAGCTGGAGGCTGTAATGATCTATATCCTTCATGACTGAGTGTGGAAGGGAGCTGCAAAAAGCACTTGCTGAGTTCTGGAGCGTGCAGGGTCCTCGCTGCTCGTGGGGTTATTTCCCAGCTGTGCTGGAAGCTCCCTTGGAGTGGCTGGTGATCATTGCACAAACTGTTGTCAACTGAGGAGCCCTTTAAAATTACACTCTATTTTGAAGCCTTTCTACCTGAAATAAAGCTAATGAAATAAACTAGCCTGTTAGTCAGGCACTGGCCTGTTGCTGCCGTACGTGGATGTTGCACTGAGTGTGAGGGTCCCTGATGTCACTGATGTCCCTCAGCTCCAGGGCAGTGCAAGTAACTGTGGGCAACACAAAAATTCCACAGCACCAGTGATGTTCAGACAAATTGGCCTTTATGCTTTGCCATTATAATGGGTTTTTCATAGATGGCACCGTGGGAGCTTTGTAAAAGCAAACAAGGAGGAGCTGGAATTGTTGGAGTCCCTCTTATTTCCTAAAGCAGGGAAACCTGAGCAGTACCAGAGTTTGCTGGGGTGAGGAAAACTGAAGGGAAATGGAACCATATGGAGCCTCGTGAGTAGTGTCAGCTGTGGGCAGCTTCTGCAACCAGTGTTGTGGGAGGGGGTGAAGTGTGTTACACGTTGAGACATTGATTTTGAACTCTGGGGTGTTCTTAACACCTCCTTCTCCCCCCTCCATCCTGAAACAAAATATCCAAACCAACACCACAAAAAATAAAAAAGGGAGATAGGGATCTGCTGGCCTTACATGGGGCAGAGTAAGTGTTCCTATCCATCTGCACCGTTCAAAATCAAGTTGGTCTTTCCCCCATTCAAAATAGATAAAAAGGAAATGTTTAAGGGAGGCAACTAAACATTAAATCAAGTCAAAACTGAGACAGTCCTTCACAGCTAAAACACTAGGTTAGTATTGGCTCAGCATGTCAGAAACTTATTTGATACCAGGTATATTACTAATTACTATATTAGTATACTCTGCTGTAATTTAAGATAATTCCTATGTGTGTTAGGTCATGTCCAGCTACACAGATCTGACCATGGTTTAGTCAATGCCCTCCACCCTAGCTGCCTCTTTCTCTGCCTTGCTTTGCATGGATTCCTGCACACAGGGTTAGTATAAGGTTACCTATAGCATGGCTTAAGAAATTTCAGTTTCTTTGCTTCCCACCTCACATTCTGCACTGTACCACCTCTGTCATCTCACTGGTTGTGTGGATGCAGCTGTTGGTGGGACTGTTGTGCAAAATATATCAGTGACCTGGTGAGGGTCAAAAGCCTCATCCCCCCCAAACAAACAAAACTTGGGCTACATCAGTCTAGTCCACAGTGCTGCCTTGCAAGCAGCAGTGCTAGCAGAGCTGCAGGGAGGATGTTGCAGGCGTTGGGGAGGGAATTTCTTACATCTGTGTTATTCCTGAAGAAAGCATCTTGTGGGACTGGCCCCATCAAGCTGTCTCAGCAGTCCTGGGGCTCAGTTCTCTACTGCCTGCCCTGTCACTCCTTACAGAGACAGCAGGATGAGGCTTCCCTGGGGAGCCTGTTCCACAGTCTAATAGACTTCACTGTCAGGAAACATTTCTTGATTATGCTTTAATTGTGGGTGTCAAACACCTGGTCCCTGGGATGACCTCGGCCTGCGTCAGTACAGGAGCCTCCCGTGCAGGTGCCCCCTGGCCTGCCCCCCTGGCCTGCCCCCCTGGCATCTGCTGGGTCCCTTTGGGCTCCAGGCGCCTGCACCTTGGGGTGAGCTCACCTGTCCTGAGCCCTGCTGCTGGGCAGCAGAGTGCAGAGCTGGGAGCCCACACCACGGGCCTGAGCTGCAGTCTGAGATGGGCCTGGAGGAGGTTTTCAGGAACCCAGGCTGCTGGCAAGTGAGCAGAGACAAGCTGAAGCAGCATTCGTGTGCATCTACCTTGGGTAGAGCCAAGTCCAAGGAATCTGTTAGAGCAGGGCTATCCCTGACGTAGTGATGCTGCTGTCACACTCAGGGGTGTGGGTAGGACTCTAGGGTATTCCTGGAATCGGTTTAAAGCAGGACTCTCAGTTTCTTTTCCATGACAAAGATTGTGCTGTCTGTGCTGAAGCAGCTGGGAAGAGCAGCCCAGCCAAGCTGTCTGTCTGGGCCGTGTGTGGGGGTGCCAGCCCTGAGCCCCACCAGCGGCGTATGGCCTGGCGGCCGTGGGGAAGGAGCCTTGGCTCTCCCAGGGGTGGCTCTGTCCCCTGGCTGATGGTGGTGGCTGCCTCTGAGAGGGTAGATGGGCTTCCTGGGGAGCAGAGCGTGCACCCTGTGTCAAACAGCTCTGGCACGCCGTGTGGGCTGCTTGCACGAGAAGACTTCTTTTTTTTTCCCCCCTCCAGCACATATCTATAGTTTTGTATGTGTGGATGGACTTCTGTGTAGGCATTTGCTATCTTCTAAGTCTCTTCTCTTTGTTGCCACTTCCTGAAGCCCCTTGGTTCCTTGTGTTCCCTTCCCAAGGCAGGATGAGTAGAGGGGGTTTTGGTGCTGCAGAGGTGAAGCTGTCTTTGACTGGTATCATGATGAAAGCACTGCTGTTTTCTGGTCTGTTTCCAGTATGGGCAGACATTTTGCTTACTCTCCTACCTGCTTCTATGATATCAGTAGACCTTATTATGTCATGTTTTCTTAAAGAATGGATGTAATTACTCCAGAACAAGAGGGTGTATGAACTGTTTGGATAATGACCCATTAAACTGTTCACAACTAGAGTGTTTGTGACACCAGAGGTCTGAAGTAGCTTCCTTACTGTTTCTCCCAGTGCCCTCCTCTGCACTCAGGGTGGACCTCTCTGCATCCCCATCCTGCCTGTGCCATCCAGTTTGTGCCCTGCTGTGGTGTGTCCCTTCCTCCTCCTTGATCCTCAGAGGTCCTTGTCCACCTTCCAAAGGCACAGCTCTGCCTTTCCTGACGGTACTGCTTCACAAGGGAGAGCTTTTTGCTTTCCCCCTATTCCCACAGGAGAAGTAAAACTTAGATCTCATTGAGGTGTATAAAACACGGCCACACTGTCACTAGATTTTTTGTTTTTCACATGTGGTTTGGCTCAGGTCATCTCTTTCCAGTTAGCCATGCATGAAGTATCCCTCTCCCCTTCCCTCTGCTCCCGTGGGGTTTGCATGCAGCGTCTTGCTCCCCTGGGGCTGAGTGCCATGTCTGTCGGATCCGAGGGTGGAGTTTTACCGGTGTTGTTTTCAGCAGCCCCTGCTGCTGCTCCTGAGTTGCTTGCTCAGCTGTGCCGGTGCAGCTGAACGTGCTGCTGCACACTGAACTGGATCAGGGCATTGATCTGGATTAAAGTAGCCAGGGTGGAGAGGAAAGCTGCTTAACCCAGCGATTTGCCCAAAGAAATACTTGAGAAACTGCAGTTTTAAGGGCACTTTGACTTAACAGCCCTTTGACTAACAACCCCCTGGTACAGAAATCCCTGGTTTAAACATAGAGTTGCTGCCTCTGTTCAAACCCTTCTCATAAACTAGGAACACCAGCAGCCATCTGCTTCAGGCTTTGAGCAGCTGCTGCAGGTTAAGATGTGCTGTACAGCCACGGTGCCATTTGGAAGGGTCAGGGACCCCTCCAGCAAAAGTGCCTGTGTCAGAGTGTGCAAAGTCATCCTCGTCATGCAGTGTCTGGGAGCTGAAAGAGGCTTCTTGCGTATCCAGATTGCTGGTCTGATCTTACCCTGAGCCCTGTTAACGTTCCAAGGCATTGCTATGTCACTAAGTTTCTGGGAAATACAGAATACCTCTGGATGCTGGCTTGAAACTTTGGAAACCCCTGTCCCTGCCCTGCGGGGTGTGTTTAACCTGCCCCATCCCTCCCGAGCGGCTGGAGCCCTGCCTGATGGCTCTGCTCCTGCTCCTCCGCTTGGCTTTCAGGGACGGTTCCCCTGCCTTACCCGTTTGTATGCTCCCAACTTTGTGCTGTCCTGGGTTTAATTTTTGTTTAAGATCTTCATTCCTTTAATGACAGCAGGAACTGAAGGCTGTTCTCTGTGGGGGCTGTGGTGCGCGGCTGTGCTTGAGGTAATGAGACTTGATGAAAACCTCTTGTTACTGTGGCAAGATTTCTTCCTTCTCTATGTTTAAGAAAAGGGGGGTGGGGGGGAGAAAAGAAAAAGTGGCAGACCCTGCTGGGTATGTTAATATATTTTTAATGGGTTGCATGTGGCTAGCTGAAGACTTATTTGTCCAGCCTGCAAGAAAAGCGGAGCAGCGTGTTGTTCTCGTGCACCTTTGACTGAGCTTAGCCAGGAGTTGAAAGGGGAGAGAGGGAGAGCTGGGTGAAAATTTTACAGAAATCCTAGTGATACAAATGAAATCTGCTCGAGATGGAGGGGAGTTGGCAGGGAGTGGAAGAAGATTGGATCCCAGATACCTCCTCCCCTCCCCCTCCCCAAATCTTCCTCTTTTTCTGGAATATTCCGCTGTCTGCGATCATCAAGAGAGCTACTATCTCAGACTGTGGTGTTTCTACCAGTGCTGAGAGGAGATTTTTCTGAAATAATTGCCGTATTTCTGGCAAGAAACAAAAGGGTTTCTGCTGTGGAGGGAGCTGGCAGGGTGGCAGGGGGAGGCGCTGGGGCAGGG
>NW_008616328.1:0-10174 GCF_000691845.1 Merops nubicus
CCCCCAGCGCCTGCTGGCCGGGGTGCCCGTCGCCCGAGGGAAGGCGCATTCCCCGGCTATTCTTAGCACACCGCAGAGGCGATTACCAAATTATCCACTTACATAATCTCTTTTATATAATCACTATCACCATCTCCTCCTTATGCAACGCAGAGGGCGAGCGGGACCGGCTGAAGTAGCTCCTTCCCCAGGAGAGCCGCACCAGCAGCACCGTGGGCAGGCACCCGCATCAGCGACGGCGAGAACCAGCTCGAGGCGACCCAGCTCTTCAGCAGCAGCAACGGATGAACATTTGGTCCTGGGAAGACATGAGCTCCCCTGCCCACGCTGCTCCAGAAGACACACAGAGCAGAGATCACCTGCACCTCAAGCTGGCTGAGATACCAAAGCCAAAGGCACCCAGTGCCCTCCAGGCAGCCTGACCCAGCACTCACTAGAAACAAGTGGGATGTCTTCGCTGACTTTTAATGGGCTTTGGATGAGGCCCGGGATTAGGGCTCTAATAAAAATAGGAGGTCAAGATTACTACAGAATTAAAACAAGCTTAATCCAAATGTCCCTGGCTTTCCCATGGTTTCGTGCACAAGGAAAGCCAGATGAAGCTGCAATCAAAACGGGTTCCCACAGGGCACCTTGTGACAGGCACACTCACAGGGAGCTGGCAGCTTGGGTCAGCAAAGCTGCTCCAGGAAGTTTCACTTGCCAGAAGTTTTGGGCATACCCCAAGGCATCTCTTACAGCATTTTCAGGATCCTGACCAATGCCTTCTAGGAACACCGCAGACACCTGCACGGACAATTGCCACATACAGGGTGCAGTGAGACTCACTTTACAAGCGTTCGCTATGAGCTTTACGGAGTCACTATCAAAAGTGTTACCTGGAGTGAGATGCACAGTTTAAATCCTGGATTTCAGAAAATACAAGCTCCAAGACCCACAGATCACCTGTAGATCCTGGGACACCTTTCCATTACCATACTACAGGTTTGGTGTTAAACTCATTTAGCTCCACATTGCTGACATTATAGGGAAACTCCGAACTGTGAAGCCCCTCAACAACAAGGCATTTACCACTACTAAAAACCAAAGACCTACTTCTGTAAATACCAACGAAACAGAAGACAGAACAAACTAACTTCAATCTCAATTCACCTCTGCTGATTGACACTCAATCCCAAAGCCTTAGGTTTTACTCAGAGTAATGCAACTAGAAGCATTTGGCCGTTATTTGGCACTTACTCAGGTCATCCCAAGCAATATGCTGGCAAACCCCCAGCCTTAGTGTGGCATGACAGGCTTTATACAGGAACACGTGCAGAAGTTTGGGAGCAGAGCCTGCTATCATTTCAGCTACAGAAAAAAATAATGAAGAGGCTTAATGTTATCTTACTGTATCTCAAACTACGAGATGACCCAGTTCTGAAGAGGTCTACCCCAATCCCACACGTTATTATTACTTCTGTATGACAGCTGGGAGACACAAGTTGCCCCAGTCAGAAAGCAGATCAGAGAAGACTCAGGGTCCCTCATGCAAAACCCCACTGCTCACATTAGTGCCCATCACAACAGCACTGCTGATAGCTCGGGATGAGCAGGAGTCCTCAGCACTACTCCTGCTCAAACCCTGGAAAATCATGATTCTTGTTTGGGATAGACAAGGCAGCAATCAAGATAGGAGTAGCTCATGTCAGCCTTAAAAAGAAAGGCAAACTATGCAAAAGTGGATTTAGAACTTCTCATACAGCCCTCCTCTCCCTGCCTTTTTTTTTTTTTTTTAGGCTAGACAGTTGGCTGACCATTGGAAAGCAGCATATTCAGAGAGGAAGGCTTCCTCCTCTGTTTTGGACTGAAATCCTGCCAAAATTAATGGATATGGACTTTTACACCTATTAGCATTTCTTTACCAGGTTGAACCCACAGCTCCAGTGTGGTAGGGAAGTTGGGCCCCAAGCTGGGAAGCTGCACTGTGAGAGAGGCAGCAGTGAATTCCTGGATCTCACTTACACCAGTATTGAGATAATTATCTGTAGTGATGAGCAATACGCTTTTTCCTCCTAGGAGCAGAAATGAAAGAAAACATTTGCTTGACTCATCCTTGTTCTTGCACCAAGAGCTGAAGCACGCTCGCAGTCGCCCGCCAGCGCGAGAAGCGCCTGCACCCACTCCCCACATCACAGAGATACTGTGGGGAAGGCAGAAAGGAACTGGCCACGTTAACAGCTTTTCTATCCACTTCAGTGAAGAGATTTAATAAGATTGGGAGAAATCAAACACTGAATTAACTTGGGTGATTCCCCAGGTAGAGACCCTTACACTGTCTGCAATCATGACTAAATAGGAGTCACTGGGCAGTACAAGCACTTTAATATCAGCCTGTTGCGTTCCCACTAAAGGGCCTATACTTAAAACCAGCACGGTATGAACTCTAGACTTGTCTGGTTAGGCAAGGAGCATCTCCTGTCCAGAAAGGGAGAAATACAGACTCAGGCCAGGACACGCAAGAGAACTCTGTTGGTCTGCCTTGGTCCATCAGGCATGCAGAAAGCCAACTGTGCCAGAGAAAAAAAAAAAATTTGCAGCAACTTAAAACAAGCCTGTGTTTGCTACTACAGCTACAGGCATTTTTTTTGCTAGTATACATTCCCTGACAAAGCTCCTAATTCCTTGAAGACTGAACCTTCTAGATCACAGACACACTACCAGCTCTTAACCCCACGGCAGCACGAGCCTGTCACTGCAACTACACTGCTGGAAAGACTGAGTTAAGCAGAGTAGGTCTACGAAAGCATCACCCTTCCTTGGGTGGCAGTAGCACTGAGCCCCAAGAAGATGATGAATATGTGGGGGGAGCATTTTCTTGCACATCAAGGGTAAGGCTCTTGAAACACATGCTGCCCATGGTCTTTGGTCAATGAGACCCCTGCCACCCTCCCACACACTCACATTCCTCTCATATTAATTTCCTTTCAGGGTTTTCCAGTTCTTTCTCCTCTGAGGGAGGATCCAAACAGACTGGAATGCATGTAACTAGAAAGGCATAAAAATACATTAAATATACTTGCCTTAACTCAGGGCATTGGAAAGACAGATTTGTATAGGTATGGGCTGCACACTTGGGGTCCATAATCCTCACCTCTAATTCCAGCAGTGCAAGACCTGAGAAGGAAGGATCCACCCTGAAAACTACTGCCAGCTATTTAGTTGCATGATGTCCATCAACATCAGAGGCAGGAGACCAAGCCAACTCACATCATATCATTCCTACTCCAGCTGGAAAGGACAAGCCGCTTACAGAGAGCTCGAGTGCAGCCAGGCTGGAGTCAGGGCACACTCCCACCACCCTGCTTCAGCATGCTCCAAAACCAGCCCCTTTACACTGTCATTGAATGTTGAACCTAAGGTCCAGATCACCTCACTGTCACTTCCAATGAAAGGTGAAGATTTTTTTCTTTCATACTTCCAAATGAGAGAGACAGAGTGAAGGGTGTGCTGGAGGACTGCTGCGTTTGCAGCTACCCATCAGCAGGACTCAAGGACAATGGTCCCTCCCACACTGCAGCTGATGGTGGACCTTCCCTAGAGGTATGGTCTCCAGCCACAACTCCATCCCACCCCACAGATGGGAAAGGCTGGGGAGGTCATTAACTCTAGGGTGAGTATTTCTGCTCTGATGGACACTTGGCAAGCGACGTGGGAAATGACAGAACCCCGTCTGGAAAAGTTAGTCTTATCTAACAGCATCTTTCAGAGGAAAACAAAACACAGACTCTGCTAGTTCTCCCTTTTAGCAATGCATGGAAAATGTAGTGAAAGCAATTGTGCAGGCTAATGCAGTATTGTCTAGGGACATAGTTTAGTGGTGGACTTGGCAGTTTTAGGTTTACAGTTGGACTTGATGATCTTAAAGGTCTTTTCCAACCTCAATGATTCTATCATTCCCATTAGGTGACACGTAATGTATTGAAACAAGAAGTGTGCTACCAAAATGGGCAGTCTTGCATCAAGCTGTACTTTCCCCCTCATCCCTTGGGGGAAATTTCATTATGCTGCTGAACAAACTTCTGCTGCACCAATGAAACCCTATTCCCTCTTGCCCTTTTCCCCAGCCTCTCTTTGGTGTCTGAGTTATCCACAGCATCAGTGGGTTGATCCCATCCTTCTGTGGCCACATGGTCTCTTGACCTGCAGGAGGTGGCAGAACAAGGGGTGAGGGATCACCCTTGTCAGCAACAGCCCACCTCTGCCTTGGACAAGACACAGATTAGAAACCACTTCTTGCTAATTCCTTTCCTTCTAAAGCTCCACCAGACTGAAAGCTGAGTCACTGAGAAAGAGGAAGAGATTTCCAGTTGAGTCATTTTAAACACAGGTTTAGTTAACACCTATTTAGTGCAAAGCTGAAGACACACTTGAGGGGAAAGACATTTTTAACTCAGCAGTGAAAACTTTTCCACTTAATATGCAAGAAACCTGTCAAGATACACTGTTCTCAAAAAGAAAAAAAGAAGAAAGCATTCAACAAACCCAGACTTCACTCTCATGTCCCCCCAAAATAACAGATTTGGTATTTCATCTCATGTAATGTCTTACTGATGTCAGGAAAGTGTTCATATCCACTATTTAGGAGCTCATCTTGCCCTTGTCTTAGAAGTGCTATTTAATGCCCAAGATCTCAGGCTGTGTCCACAGACCTAAGACTTGTTGCCCAAAAGGCACTATTTGAGTGAAGAAAAAAAAAAGACCATTTTAGAAAGGCTTTGCTTCTTGCTATTTAGAACAGTTTGTATTTGCCATAATAAACCCTAACAGGATTTCAACAAAGCCTTCAGCAAAACACAAGAACTGTGGAAACAGCTGCATTGCCCAGGATATAAAGCAATGCAGCTTCTTCAAAAATTAGGCTCAAAAATTAAGAAATGCTGGCTTTCTGTAATTTCTTTTTTATTTATATGGATTGTACTTCACATCACCACAAATTTGAAGTACATTGGTAGCCATCCAGTCTCAGTAAAAAATAAGACATTTTTATTTTAAATTCTGTAGCAGAAGCTTAAGCATTAATTCGTTCCTGCCTGTAAACTCAGCCTACACAGATGAGCAGAGCAAACTGGTATATGAAAACATTCATTCCAGCTTTCCTGAGCCTCTTCCTAGTGGAGTAAATCAAAATAAATTTGCATTAAACCAAAGAGAGTTTCCATTTAGCCTTTTATTCACTGATTTTAGCTAAATTCATTTTCAAAGAGCAGCTCAAGTCTAAAGGCTTGGTCTGGTGAAGTTTAACACATCCTTCCAGACACCTGCATTAGCTGAATGGGAAGTACCGAGATAAAAGAGTCAGAGGATCTTCCTTTCATAGAGAAAGCATAAGTGAAGATGCTAAATGACTGCTGTTAAGAGATAAACATGTTTTAGAGATGCTTCTTCTGATCAAAAAAGAACCCCAAGCCCCCAAAAACCCCACAACATAGCTATTCACACCTCCCTTTAGAGGATGCACATGGCAGTTGGCCACCATTCTCTTTGAACACAAATCCATCTCCTCCTCAGCAGGAGCAAAGTGAGAAAAGTGTGCAAGCCCAGTCCTCCCGCCTGCAAATCACAGCCCAGCTCACTGCTGTCAAGAGGCAGGGAAGACTTGCCAGCACCAGTTGGATCTCCAAACTATAAATCATCAGTAAGCTCTTTCCTGCCTTCACTCAGCAATGCAGGAGCTGCTTTCTCAACGGCCTCTAAGAGGGTAAGAAAAAAACATCAAAAATTGTTTAAGCTGCTAAGCCCCTACATTGCTAAAACTAAGAAGTTGGAGGGGGTTAGTGGATGCACATGTACTAACAGCTCCTTGTAGAATTTTTGGGACAGACTTTCCTCCACTGGTTTGGACAGAATCATTCCTCCCACCATTCACTGACACAACATGCACAAGAGCTGAAACATGAACAGGACAGTATCAGTGATCTTCCACAGAGGGGGACTTCATAAAGACAAGAACCCTAGTGTGCATGCACATTCAAAGGTACATACATTCCTATACCAAAGGAAAATCTGACAGCTAATGGATAGAAAAAAAATATCAGAAATAGTGGTGGGGAGAGTTTCCTCAATCCTCACAACTTCTTGAGCTCTACCTGTGTCTACTATGAACAAAATATGGTGGGTTTTTTTTTCCTTTAAGGATGATGGTTTTGACCATCATAAAGTGGTTGTTCCTAAAAGGATTTAAATAAATAAATAGACACCAAAACCACCCTACCAAAACAACATCAACACAAACCTGTTCAGGAAGGAATGAAGATTTCTCTTATTTGCTAAAATCTGTCTTGTTTAAGTCCACTTACAAAAAAAAAAAACAAAACTAAAAACCTCCACACAGCAGTAACCCAACTGAGAAGCACAAGCCAATTTTGCTGTTATTTAAACAAATCTTATATGACAGACTGTCAGGAGTGTTTGAATTTTATTTAAAGATAACACATTTTGCTCTTCATACGACATGTCCATTCTTTCGTTCTTTTTTTAAAAAAGGCACTTGACTCTTTTGTAGTATCTTTCATCTGACAAATTAACAAGACTCTATAAGATCACTTTTTTCCAACCATCCAATTATCAGAATTTCTATCAGCATCCGCTTTATAATTCTTAGCAGTGAGAAACTTAATGTGTAGAAATATGAGTGCTAGCAATTCCAAAAGTGATGATCTAAATTGTGTATAGCCATGTGGAAACCTCCGTGGTGGGATTCTCATCCACATCTCACACCATGTACAGCGACTACCACAGGTGTCAAGCTTATCTTAAAATAGAGCACTAAAATGCCTAACTTAAACATTCAGGCACTTGCATTAGCTCCTAGGTTTATCTGGACACACCATATGGGCCAATCAGAAGCTTAAGCACCTAAAATTATTTGATAGTTTCAAAAGTTGAGACTATCCAGCAAGCTACTCAGCAGCAGTAACAACAAACACTTCTTTTATTACCACTGCATCACAGGCAGTGTCCTCTATCAGGCTTAGTTCTGTTTAAGCCACTTCATCCTTGAGTTGAGCCTCTCCACCCTTGAATTTTTCCTCCTCGTTCTTGAGTTGGGCTTCACCCACCCAGCTCTCCTCCACCCAGCACTTCTTCATCTTGTGGGAGAAGAAGCAAGCACTCCATCTAAGAAGCAAGGCACACAGAGATACTCTGGTGCCTTCATTCAAGCTGAAAATAAGCTCACTTCATCATCAAGGAGGTAGCAGAGCTGCTTGTTTTGTTTCATTTTTTTCCCCATCCCAAAGACATCGCTATTCATTAGAGTCACATTTAAGCTGAGATAGCCAGAGCCTTTGCAACGTCTGATGAAATAAAAGCACAAAATCTTGACGTATATCCCAAATAGACATCACTTTAAGGACCTCCTTAAAGCTTTCCACAAAACTGAGAGCCATCTACTCATACAGAACTGCAGTCCTGTCAGTGGAGCCACAAGCCATGTGAGTGAGACCACTGGCTACTCATGAATGACGAAATCACATACCCCAGTACTACAGGTCTACCAGACATCCAGACTCCTGGTGGAAAAGGGCATTTCAGGCAACTGCAGTTAATAACAGACTGCTGCCTCCAAGTAGCTAAATTAATTTGAAATAGACAGATGGATGAAGATTCAACAGTGTTCATGTCTTCCTGCAAGAACCAAAATTACGTGTCAAATTATTCACCTTAAGAGTTCCTCATTTTAGCTGTTCAGCCATGACTAAGTTGTGCACAAAACTCACGGCAACTTTGGTTTTTGTCCCCTAACAACAAGGTCTTCTCAAAACAGAGTGTCCTGGGATTGGAGTTTTTTCTTCCATCATGGGTAGTTTTTGTGGTTCTCATGGAAAACCCTCAGAAAACAAGAAAAAGAAAATCTCCCTTTCCTACCACCATAGTGCTCTGAGCATTTCTGTAATTAGTGTATCTCAGGCTCTTCTAGAGACAGGACCCACATCCTAGGATCAAGAGGCAGCAACTTCTTACATGCAAATCCTGCTTCCATAGAGATGCCTCCAGTCACCCTCATGAAAACACCCACTAGTGCACGCAAGCACCTTCCCCAGCCCCTCAGCTCCAATTTTGTATCTTCCGTGTTTACACCAGGAGCAGCAAAGCATCACTGTGAGAGCACAGCACAGACAGTTACCGTCTAGCCTTCAACCTGCAAGCCACAAAGAAACACTCCCTGCACTCAGACTCACACCCACCACGAATCTGCTGTATGATTACTTGTGAAGGAGTTTATTCCTTTCATCAACACAACCAGAAATAATGTTTTTGAATCCACACAGAAAACACACAAACATCTTGCAATAAGCATTTTGGGTAATTTAACCAAGGAGAACTTTAAATATCAGTAAACTACTATAAATTGCTCTGAAGGACTAAATGGCTTCCCACCCCCCATTATATGGGTAGCAGCCAAAGTCTTTTGCAAAATGCTGAATGAAAAATATATTCCTCTGTTAAATATTTACTAAGATCATGTTGAAGCTGCAAGTAGATATGACAGTAACAATGCTATTTCAGATAATGGCCAGTATGGAAGTTAATGCAGAAGACAGCAAAAGTTTCAAATACCAAAAGCCTTCCAAGCAACCATATGTCCCCAATTCAGTTATTTAAATCCCCAGCTTCTGTTTCTCTTTTTTTTTTTTTTCCCTGTAGAGTACAACTTAAAACAGTTTGTGATTGTTATTTACGTAGCATCTCGTTTAAAAATGTATCCCAAGCACTTCCACAACAGAAAAAGAAAAACAATCCCCACAATTAAAACCAGTACGAAAGCTCAAATAACAGCAATATTGGCTACATCCAAAGAAGAGATATGCAAATTACTTTTTTCAGGCACACAGGATCTTTTCCAGCAGAACACACGTTAACAGAGTAGAGACATCTAATCAAACAGATCCTGGAAGGGCAAAACCTTTCACACTCTCAGAAGAACAAATTCCCTCTGGGAAATGCCAGTGCCTGTTTCATTTAATTGCCATTGTACCACTCATGCTTTCTGAAGAGGTTCTGCAGAGTCAAGGAGCAATCATGGGCCAGGCTCTGGGCCAGGTTTACAGCCGGGGTAATGAAACACAGAGTAATTAACTTGAAAAGAGTTACATTTATTTACATTAAATGGTGATTTTGATCTGAGTGTTTTCATGGGATGATGCTGGATGACATAGTGGGCAACATACCAGAAATCATTCATCTACGTAGGTGGCATAAACATGTAGTAAACATCATTATCATGAATTACATCCATTACCCAAAACAATAATTACACAGCCAGCACTGTGGTTTCCATGTATGGGTTTAGGGGTATGTTGGTTTTTTTTTAAAAAAAAAGAAATGAATTCATTTTCCAACTAAGCTGCTCCATCGCAGATAACACAAATCCTCACCCCTTCGACACCTTCAGCTACACTACCCGTGGGCTTTATAAATGTAAAGATGCACTTAAGATAAGCCCGGGGCGTTTCTGAAGCCACCCCAGCGTGCTGTCACCGTGCTGTCACCACGTCTGCCCTGGCAGTGACTGGAGTGGGCTGGCAGAGGGGCTGTGCATGGCAGTGTCCACGATGGACAGGACCCAGGGTGGCCACCAATGCCCCCCAGCGTGCCCTCAACCCCGGGGTTAAACCGAGCACCCAGACTCGTCACCACAAAACACCCACCATCTGCCTGCTAAAAACGGAGCTGGTTTCCTCTGCCGTGACATAACTGCGTGGCACAAATTCCCCCTGTAATTAATGCGAGATGCTCATTATTTGTTTGCTTGCTGGCTTATTTGTTGTAACTACTAAAGCTGCGCTTCCAAGGCTTTCCAAGAAGTTTAACCGTGCTCCTCGGTGCCGCCACGGCTCCTCCCGAGCCGCTGCCCGCGGACCTCTGCCTCGCAACGTACACTTTGTCCACGAAACGACACTTAATGAAAACAGAAGACGCACCTTCCATTTAACCCTTACAGAAAGGCGCACGTCTGGCGTCTTACAGGCAGCTTACAGCCGCCTGTGCCCCTGTCCACAGGTCCCGTGTGGCTCTGCTCCAGCTCGCCACGGAGCATCTTGCTCTGCGCCCACAATAAGTCGTTCAGAAGAGAGCGAGCCGGGCGGCTCCGAAGGCAGCGGAGCGGGGTCTGCCCGGCCCCGCACCGAGC
>NW_008616329.1:0-259 GCF_000691845.1 Merops nubicus
TACGAAGAGGTGTGGGGTGGGAGGAGGGGGAGAGTAGCTGCTGTGCACAGCCCTGCAGCCCCAGGCTCTGCCCAGGAGCAGAGGCCTTCACACGGTTCTGCAGAGCTCTCACCTTCTCCTTCTCGATGAGGGAAGGGATGAAGCTCCTCTTGTCGGCCGGGCGGTTCGTCACGGGGTGGATCATGACCTCGTGGGTGAAGAAGTCCACGGCCGGCTGGGGGGACACAGACCCGTGTGGCAGCTGCTGTGCCCCTGCCCG
>NW_008616330.1:0-7325 GCF_000691845.1 Merops nubicus
TAATTTAAAAATAATTTATATTCTAATACTTTTAATTAATTATAACTAGCTCATCTTTATTCATACTTTGATAATAATATTGTAAAGAAGTCAATGGTTAGGCAGGAGCTGGTACTAGATAAAGCTTTATTTTTTTCTCCTATTGATTATAAAAGCTGGTTTTTGAAAGCTTACTGTAAGAACCTAATTCAAAGAATATCAATATTTATTTGGAGACTTTCTTAATTTGCACTCAGTGTGCACTGCAAATGAATACTGCTTAGAACTGCTGCTTTTAACATCTAGGATTATTTAATTCAGGTAAAAATGAATTCTTACTTTTGAAACTAAACTAAAATTGTCTGAAACATGCATACATGCTATGGTGGAAAGTCTATCTTCTTCCTACGATGCAGCAATCTGCTGATGCACTTGACTAGTATCCAATAATTACAAACATTACACTACACATGTAACAATTTTCTCATTATCTCTTCCAAAAGTGTGAAGCTCTCAGTTTGCTAATGAGACATGGGAAAAATGCATATATGTATAAAGAGAAAACTGAATCTATGCAATGGTGGAAAATTAAATTTAAGGGCAAAATACATGAAGTGTATTATATCAGTAAGTCTTTTTTTTTTTTTTTTTTTTTTCTGAAGAAATATATTGATCAGAACTATTGTGCTGTTTTTCACAGAGAAATGAGATTTTTTATTATCTGTTGCTTGCTTATTTAGGCTATAAAGTTGATGACCAGTTCCTTTTTCACAGTGAGTTGACATGAATGACCCAGGAAGCTGCTTTGTTTCTCAAACCATTTTTCTATACTTTTCTGAAAGAAAGGCTTTGGTAATGTCAATGACATGTTAAGATTAGGAATGTAAATATTTCTAACTATGAGTCAGAGGAAAACTATCACAACATAATAACCACTACACAATCGTAACATTGGAATTCCATTATTCTTCACTGTTTGGGGTTGTGTTTTTTGTTTGTTTGTTTGTTTTATCAAAACAAAATAATTCTAAAATTGTATTTATCTTGTATAATTTTTATCATACTTCTCTAGAGTTCTGTGTATCCTGTTTGATTTGATCATTGTCATATATATTTCCTCACTATCTGTGAGAGAAACTGTAGAAAACAAATTTTTCTTTATTATTATTGATTCTTGATACTCTTTTCTTGTGGTTATTGACCCTAGCCAATAGCTGAACACCCACACAGACACTTGATTACTCCCCCACATCCCTGAAGTGGGAAAGGGGTGAGAACAGTAAGAGCAAACATGAGAAAACTTGTAGGCTGACATAAAAGGTTAAGAATTGAAACAATAAACCTACACTTAAAAAATGGTGAAAAATCATTGACAGCAGCTGCCACAGCAAAATGATGCTCAGCTGGTGTCTGGGTAACAGCTACCTTGAAAAACACTTATTTTTTATTTTTTAATTGTGACATTACATTACGTGATATGTAGTATCCCTTTGGCCAGTTCAAATCACCTGATCCAGTTACATTTTTTTGCTCTGTGGTTAGAGAGCAGCTACCACTATAGGGTCCTCTAACTGAAGTCTATAGAGATCACAGGAATGCAACTAAAACAAAGAATAATCATCTTTAGGGGAGTTTTTAACTGTTACATCACAAGACTCAAAATAGTCATCCAGTAGTGTTATGAAGTCAATCTCATTTCAAAAGTGATATGTAAACGTTAAGATATTAGTTCAGTTTGCTCATTTACTCCATATGGGTACAATTAAAATGCAGGAAACCCCAGGTAGATCTACAATGAAAAAGTGGGAATTCAAGGACTGAAGAACTTCAGGCAGTACAGAAGCTATAAAGAGAGAGACAGATAAACAAATAAGCACAAAAACAAACAAATTTAGGCATATTTTGAGGAGTCCTAAGCAGCCTGAATTTGTGAAATTAAAAACCAGCTCCTGTAGAAGTATGTAAATCCTCAAAATGCAGAAAACATTGTCTTCAAAAGCTAAAGATCTTAGTCTTTTTTTTCTTTTTTTCCCTAGAAACTGACAAGTGAACAAATAAAATTTATTCATGTATCTTTGTTCATATACTGTGGAGACACAGAACGGGTGAATGGTGGAACCCTGGCTATACCCTTTGGGGACACATTATTCCATAAAATAAGGTTAAAACAAATTTCTGCAGTATTAGGAAAAATAGATATAGCTGGGCTATTACTATAAAATCCCATTTTACAAAACCTGCACTGGAAGTACTACTTTCTTATTACTACATTTTTATGTAGGAAAAAATATTGGAAATATTTTTATTCCTCTTAATGTTTTAATGTCTGATTACTTATGCCCTTCATTTCAAGTCCTTCTAAAATCACCCCAACAGGTATTAATCTCCATCACCTTTACCTCAGTTGTTCTTTGTATCATTTAACTTATTTAATAGAAGTATATCTATAAACAGCATTTGAAACTTAATGGGTTGTCAGTTTCTCTTCTGCCAGTCTCTTTGTCTTCACAAAAAACATTAGCAGTTTTATCAAAATACAGTAGAGAACATGATGTAGGATTTTTGGACTCTGGAACTTTATTGCTCCAAGAGTTATTATTAGTTTCTGCAGATCTTAACTCTTATGTTCAGCCAAGCCTGACTTATTCTTCAGCATATATCATATTTATATAATGTTAAACAGCTTGTATTTCTCTTTCCTTATTTCTTTCTTTTCAAAACAGTATTTTCCTAGATTTCCAAGAAAGGAATAAATGGAGGTTTGGCTCACACACAGTCAACCTCTACTTCAGCAGTTTAGAACAATACTTAATAATACTGACAGCTATGCCATTATTTCTTTTTGAATTAGTAATAGAACCACAGACTCTTAAATTATATAAATGGGCAAAGATGTAACATTTAAAAGATGAAGACATTAGTCAATTTTGTAGAAAATATGACCCCAAATAAAATCTAATTAATTTACATGACAGAAAATTATACCATTGTGTTTTACCTGAAAAATTTACTGCAACTTTGCTGATATATTTTGTAACAAATACCTCTGGCTATGATCTTATGCAATATATTGTTCTGTAACTTCAATACATGATGTACATATTCTAGCTCTACACATCCAAAGTTAAATTATGACCTTAAGGCCTTATGAAAAATCATGAACAATGTTTTCTTCAGCCAGCCTATGGAATTTATGAGGGAAGCTTATGAATAACAGGGATTTTTGTAATTTGCTTTAAAAGATTTCTAGGAATTTTCTATTAAATTCAGTATGCTTTTCAAAGATGGTTTTAAACTCAAATCTATGATTTTATGTTGTTTTTTAAGTGGTTAATTAGCATACACAATTAAGTTTTTCACATATATGGGAGTCTCATGTGACAGGAAATTTTATTCATATTCATATTTGAAATAATTAATGGTGGTTTCGTGTTTTTTTGTTTTTTTTTTTTTCCCATGAAAATGCTACGTATATTTGATCAATATATACCTGCCTGATTATTGCAGTAGTCATTAATAAAGCAAGGAAAAATCTCTTAAAGAATAGAAGTAACTTAACTATTCAAATATTATTTTTTCTTCATAAAAAGTAAGTAAGCTGTAACTTTCCTTTGTACTAGGCTACTCACAAAGCAAATTTCAAATTCTCATTTTCTAGCTAAAGTATGACAAGAAATGTCATAGTGCTAAGGTGCTCCCACAAGTGCTAAGGGAGCTGGCTGATGTCATTATGAAGCCATTGTCACTTATTCTTTGAAGGTCACATAGATTATGAGGGGTTCAAAAGGGCTAGAAGAAAGCAAATATCACTCTAATCTTCAAGAAGGAAGACCCAGGGAACTTCAGACTGGTAAGCCTCACCTCAGTCTCTGGGAAAGTAATGCAGCAAAGAATCTTGGAAATAATTTCCAAGCATATGAAGGATACTAGAAGTACTCAGCATGGATTTACAAAGGAGAAATGCCTGACCAAACTTACAGGCTTTTACAAGATGAAAGGTTCAGTGAATTAAGGAATTGGGAGATATTGCTTATTTTGAACTTGCCAAGGCTTTTGACTTTTTTTTTCCTCATTCTCCCACATAAAATTATTATCTAATAAATAAATATATAATAAAAATACTGTGGCTATAGATTAAAAATTGAAATGGCACACTTACAGGAAAGTAACTAGCAGCATGAAGCCAAGCTGGAGACCAGTAAGTAGAGTTGTACTCCAGGGGTTGATTCTTGGGCCAATATTTTTTAATTTCTTCATTAATGACCTTCAACAAATCTGCAGATGTTAAAAATCTGGGAGAAGTTTGATGGTTGATATACCAGACAGTTATTTTGTCACTCAGAGGTTCCTCAACCAGGTGGAGAAATGGGCTAACAGGAACCTCATGAGATTCAACGATGGAAATCAAAAGGCTTACACCTGCACAGTACAGACTGGAGGCAAACAAGCAGGAAAGGAGCTTGTCAGTAAAAGTCCGGAACATGAGTCAAGCCAGCAATGTGCCACACAGAAGGTCAGCAGCCTCCTGGGCTGCAGTAGCAAGTGTTACCAGCATGTTGAGGGAGGTGATCCCATCCCTCTCCTCAGCACTGGTGAAACATATCTGGAGTGCTGTGTCCTGTGCCGGGCTCCCAGAACAAGCAAAACATTAACACACTCAAGAGGGTCCATTGAAAGAATACAAAGATGATTAAAAAAACTGGAGCAACTTTTATACAAGGGGAGGCTGAATGAGCTTAGACTGCTTAGCCTGAAGAAGTGAAGGCTCACAGGGATTTTGTTAGCGTGCATAAATAGCTAATGGCAGGGAATGAAGAAGGGAGAACCAGACTCTTCTCAGTAGTGCCCAGTCACAGCACAAAAGGCAATTGAAACAGATTGGAACAGAACAAATTCCACTTAGAGTGTTTTAAATTTGTACTGTGTGGATGGTCAAATCTGGGAATAAGTTAGCCAGAGAGGTCGCAAAGTCTCCATCTTTGGAGATATTAGAAACCTGACTGGACAAAGACCTGAGTAACCTACTCCAGTTCATTGTGCTTTGAGCGAAGTTGGATAAGGCAATTTCCAGAGACTCCTCCCAACCTCAAATATTTGATTTTGTGAAAATTCTTTTGAAAGATTTTACATCACTGTCCTTCTGTATTTTATGCAATCCCAGTACTCTTCTTGAAATTAATATTGTCCCAAGTAGTTCCACAGTGGCAATCCATTTAACCTGGCAAGCAATTCTGTTCCAAACTCAGGAACATGAAAAACTACATTGCAAAGTAATAAGGGCTCATTCTACCTGACCTCCCTCAAGAACTCTAACACAGAACTAGATCATAAATATGCACAACATGGCAGATGTCAGGCCTTATAAATACCTATAAATATTCATCAACTTATGGAATTCTTAGCTACCTAGTAATGAAGGGTTCTTTGAAATAAAGCTAGAAAATATTTTGAGGAGAAAGATGCCTAAACTTTGAAAGCAGTTTTCAGGTAATTGTAAGGGTTCCTAAAAAATTTCTGGTATTTCAATGTTCTTTAAAAGAGAGGTTTAAAAGTTTTTAAGAAGTTAGGTTAAGAGTCTCAACATCCCTAAAATCTGTTCCTGTATCAATGGCAATAGTGAATACAAGCAAAACAGAGTCATAGTCTGTACCTACCAAGTAGATAGCTTTCTGACTGCTTTAGAGTCTCAGATGTATCCAACTACTATAGATCAACTCTAAGCTAATTTGTGTTCTGAACATAAAGCTGTCAAGTGACCCAGATTCTTAGGGTCACTTCACTCATCGTTCTTGTTTGTTTGTTTTAGATACTCCTTTGCACTACATACAATCTGTTTTAATAGGGTTCATCTATTTGCAAATTAAGTTTATAGGCACAGGAATTTAATATTCTCTCTCCAGAATTATACCAGCATGGCTTAGGAAAAACCTCCAGTGAAAGTTTTCATGTGACCACTTTGTTTCAAAGGTTAGGAGAATTTAAAAATAGGTAGTCAGGTAATGTTTAGTCTCAGGCCCAAAGAACAGCCTTGTTCAATTGATATATATGACCTACCACTAAAAGAAGCAACCCTCCAAATTCCATTTGAGAGTTCCTGCCCTCTTGTACCAGTGGTGGTGCTTGCCTGAATTCATGATAAGTTAGTTTAGGGAGCTAAATTTTAAGAAGATTATATGAATTTGTTTGGGGTTTTCTTCTTCCTTGTTTTCTCCTTGGATCACTGACCTCACAGGCACCCAAAGAATAATGCTCAAAGTTCAGAGAAGGTAGTGGAAGTATTTGAAGGGAACTGCAGACAGGGAAAGTGGATTGACAATTTTAGCATCAACTACTTAGGTAGACTTGTTTAACCAACATGTCAAACTGCATTCACAGCTTATAATTTTGTGCTTCACTTACCTCACATTAAGTGAAACCTCATCTGTATGCTTGGCAGTCATAATACCTTCCACAACTACCTTCACGTGTTAGGGTATATATGGAAAATGCTGCAATCAGTCTGTCTGGAGTCTGATGCCTTGGGCATTTAAAAGTTAATTTATCTTGTCTATTCAGGGAGATCACAGAATCACACAGTGGTAGGAGTTGAAAGGGACCTCTGGGGACTATCTAGACCAGTCCCCCTGACAAAGTAGGTTTGCCTAGATAAGGTAGCACCTGAAAGCATCCAGGTGTGTTCTGAAAATCTCCAGAGAAGACTCAACAGACTCTCTGGGTAGTGTGTTTCCATTCATTTCCTGTGTTCTAGTTTGTGCCTGTTGCCCTTTCTTTCACTGGGCACCACTGAAAAGAGAATGGCCTCATCTTTTTGACACCTGCCCTTTAGGTATTTATAAGCATTGATACGATCCCCTCTCCATCTTCTCTAAGCTAAACAAGACCAGGTGTCTCAGGCTTTCCTCATAGGAGAGATGTTACCAACCTCCTTGTCATCTTTGTAGCCTTTTCTTGGCCTCTCTCTAGCAGTTCCCTGTCTGTCTTGAACTGGGGATCTCAGAACTGGACACAGTACTTCAGATGTGGCCTCACTGTGGCTGATTGTGTCGTGTACCTTTCCGTGCATTGATAAATTCACATTAAACATTGAAAGAAATGTTAACTTGCCCTCACATATTTAATGATCTCTGGCGTGTGCAAGTCTTCTGCAGAAACAGAAGAAGTAGAAACACATCCATCGGTAACAAACTCTCTTTCTCAGACCTTTGTAAATTTTAGGGGATTCTCTGTCACAGCAGTTTTATTTAATATAGCTACTCCTATCTATGGGTACTCAAACCTTCAAAAGACTGGCCCCTGAGACAATGTGTACATTTTTAGCTATGGTGTCTGTTGTGGTTTGAGGCTTG
>NW_008616331.1:0-8379 GCF_000691845.1 Merops nubicus
CCAGATGCAGGACCTTGCACTTGGCTTATTCCTTTTACATCTCTAAATGTTGTATTTTATTTTGGAGCCATCATACCAACTGAAAACTTTTTTTTATAAACAGTTTTTAATCCTGGTTTGTTTCCAATTTTAGAAATGTGTGTGAGAAGACACACTTGAAAACCCAGAAATAGGTTGGTTTGTTCCATTAGAATTGTCATATATCCCATACTGATATGCTAGGTCCCATCATTTGAGAGCCTCACAGAAGTATGGAAAGGAGAGATGAGGCTTTGGGCAGGGCTGCCCATAACCTTGGAGGGATTTCTGGCTATTGTCTGTTGCATCACCTGCTCAGGTGCTAGATGGCTGTGAACAAGGAAGCACTTGTTGCCTAAGGAGAGGAAGAAAAAAGAGGCTGTTACTGCATTTATATCATCCACTTGCAACAATGTTTTAAAATAGAAAACTAGTTTCTCCAACAGGGATCCAGTGTTTGGTAGCCTTGTAGGTAACACTGGGAAGCAGAATATTAATTTAGTGATACTGTCTTTAAAATACTAACATTCCATAGGTACTTTTCCCACTTGTAAATGCTATGTGTTGATGAATAGAAAGCTTAGGTAGTGTGTTTTGTTTTTGTTTTTTTTTCAGAAAGCTTATTTAATTTTTTTGTAGAGAAAACTGAATATTCAAACTTCTGTACTAAAAAATATTTTAAGGATACTTAGATATTTTTTTTTCTGTGAGAGAGAATGTCTGACTGGTTCATCTCTGTTCATGAAATAAGTAATACAGTTTAATACACAAGGATATCAAGGAGGTTTATAATATTTTTATTAAATAGTGGTATGTGAAGACTAGCTGGTTCAATTAAAGTATTGTCAGGTATCTGCAGGCAAGAGCCTGTACCATAACATCAACTCTGGTTTTGGTGGCAGTGTTCAGGGTACCTAATTTGAAGAGAACAAGAGTAAATTAGAAAATACATTTCATCTGTCTTACCTAGAAGTGAGATCTATGCCTTTGGTGCAGAGTTAGCTTAAATACTTACCCAGACGTTAGTCTTAACTTCTTTCTCTTCCCTTATGTCCTTCAGTGTTGGTATTGATCCAGAGAGAGTCTAATTTTCCTAGGAAAATAAGTTATGTCCTCAGTAGATTATAAAGAAAGTCTTCACTGGACTGACTGAACAGCAGAAGAAAAACTGGGGAAAAAAAAATATTGTTAGCTTTATCTGGGTTAATAAGCTGAGATGTGCCAGGAAAGGTTCTGGCCACTGAAGGCAGCACAGAACAGAAGGTTGGAAGCATGTGGCTGAGACAGGAACAGAAAAGGGAGGGGGTACTTGTTGAAGCAGTTTTATACAATGTTCTTGAGGGTGGTTTTGCTTAATGAATAGGAGGAGGAGGAAAAAAGTCTTGCCTGGGCTTTTTTTTCTGTACTTGACTGTTTTGTTCATCTTCTATTGGACTTAGCCCTATATGTGAGGTCTGTTTTGAGACACTTTTGCCTTTAGATTTTTTTTTTTCCCCCTCCTTTCTTCTCAGGATTGAATATGATGCCTATCGAACAGACCTAGAAGAGCTGAATCTTGGCCCTCGTGATGCAAACACTCTGCCAAAGATTGAGCAGTCACAACAACTGTTTCAAGTGCATAAAGAGAAATACGACAAAATGCGCAATGATGTATCTATCAAATTGAAGTTTTTGGAAGAAAATAAGGTAAGCTGCAACTTCTGATGTTATGTTTAGGAGTTTTGTCCTGCAAGTTTCTACTTTGCTAGGAATACTTCAGTTGTTAGATGTTAAAATGTGCCTTAATACTAGAGCAAGCAAAGAAAATGAGCTGAATTTTCTGAGTTCTCTTGATATCACTGGAGGACACACTCGTAGAGCAGGCAGCCTTGAAAGTTCTTAATGAAGCTGCTTCAGCTACAAGTGGCAGACATTATGGTGGTAAGTTTCTGCTGGATGTGGGAGGTTTCAAGTTTGGAAAAGCATTACTTCTCCAATTTATTGCATTTCATAATTAAATGACTCGTAACTACAGATTTAAGACTGACAGTGCTTTAAGACTGACATGGAGGATATGCACAGAGAAAGTAAGAGAACTGTGAAGAGGCTTCTTCAAAATAAAGCTTTCTTTAAAATAATACCTTGAACTGAGAAATACATCTTTCTATAATTAATGCCCTTATAGTGTCTTAATTCTAAATAGGGGTCTTGAACTGTTGATTGGAAGGTATTTTTTCCCCATATGTGTTTATTCAAACCATATTCAAACCTGTTAATGATGGAATTCTTACTCCTCTTATTGTGTCTACCAGGCAAAAGTAGAATTGCCATACAGAACATGTTTAACCTGTACTTTATTTGATAACTCCTCCTCAATTGCTTATAATCAGATGTAAAAAAATTATAGTCTTTGAAGATGTGATTTCTGTTCATACTCCTAGGAAATGAAGTAGCTGTAACAATCTGTGAATCTATATTCTTTGTCTTCAGAGGGAGCAGAGTATGATCAAAACTTACATAAAAAGTAGTAGTTTCTCAGTTTGTCCATGTCTAGCAGTGGATTAACTTTTTCAGTATGTGTTAATACATAAATTCTAAACATCTGGACATAGGTAACAATGGCCCGTCACAGAACATAGGAGTGGCCCCAAATGACAACAGTAGGAAACCATGCTTGTGCAGAAGGAGAGAACTTTAAGGGGAAATCATGGGGACAAGCTAATCCAATTAAAAATTATTAGTTTTCTGAATTGCTGAATGTATTATCACATACGCAGTTGCTTCAGCTGCTTAGAATAAAGATGGAAGACAGGAAGGCAACATGAACTGTCAACAAATGAGACAAAGAAAAGAGAGACAATCAACAAACCTTTTGGTTTCCAGAAAAGTATATGCTAAAAATGTTACTCCTGAGCACTGTTACCTTATACAGACATTTGCATTAGGACTGGGGTCTGGAATCACTTGGCCATTAAGAGCTGATGGACCAGATCAACAGACGTTTACAAAATGGTGTTGCCCTGACTTTCATTTGTTGTTCTTGCTGAACATGTAGCCCATTAACTTTCAAATTGAAAAAATAAATCCATATTGCAACAAGTTTTCTTGAACAAACTCATCTAAATGCTAATACTTAGGCTTTAATTAGAAACTGCTCGCAAGAACTGAGTTTTAAAATTACACTAGGTTGAAAAGGGTTGGAAGTACACGGAAGGTGTCCTCTTATTTTTTTTCATTCTGTTTTTTTCATCTTCTAGCAAGTTGTTTTCTAGTAATATAGTTGAAATTGTTTAGTCCTTCCAGCCCATATATGTACAGGAATTCTGATGGTTAAGTTTAAATTGGTTGAAAAGACTTCCTTGCTTCCTCTTGGTTTGCATTAACTGTATAGCAGTTTGGTTTTATACAGATAGGAAAGCTTCAAAGTGAAAGCATTTTATTTCTATCTTGTACAAGAAAGTTTAAATTTTTTTTTTAAATAAATCAGATAACGTAGGGAACACTAAGTTGTCTTCCTAGCAACAGTCTTGAATTAGATCAAGCATCCTGTTAGCAGTCACAGCCTGCAAATTTTGTTTCTGAAAGATTGTTTTTTCCTTCCTGTCTTTTCTTTTAGATTAATACAAAGGGAATACAGAGGGTACTTTCACATGCTTAAGCCTTTTTATCACTGGTTGACATTTCTCAGTTTTGACACGAGAGTTGTCAAAATATTTCCTAAAGAGCGTATGTAATTTTGTTCCCAAATAAGCCATAGAAAGGACTTCCTTTACAGTCAAGTATTGGCTTAAATATAATCTACTGAGAGGTTATGCTGGTAAGCTTTACTTTGGTGTTTTATATTTGTTATATGGGATTCTTCACAGTAAATACTATCAATTCTTAATCCTAATCCTAAATTTTCGTTTCAGAAGTATTGCATCTGTCTCTGATAGTTTTTGTTCATCCGTTTCCCAGAATGCTTTCTAGAGTGTAGTGGTTATCCAAGAGATGTTTTTACCAATCTGATGTCTTTATTCCTTTTTCTAGTCTTAACCATTTTTTTTTAATATTGATGTCAGTGATGGGGAGCTACTGTTAGACCTCATACTTGTCCTGCAGCTCGTATTAAGAAATTGGAATGCACAACCAATTTGCCAAACAGCTGTATAACCATTATAAACATGACTTTTCATTTTAGCCACCTACAGAGTGTGACTGCTCATAAGTCAATTGCTTTTTATATTTTAAAGGATTATTAACTCAAGTGTAGGATCAGTAAGTATAGGAACTAGATTTCAATTTCAGTTAGATTTAATAATCTGAGAAGTTCTACTTTTTCCAGAGGTACATGATAGCGATTGCTATGATCCATCATAATTTAAACATGTATAAATACAGCATGTGCCTAACATGAAGGAGAAGAAAGGAAGGAGGAAGGGCACACTGGTTCCAGCTGTATGAGTGTGTCTGTAACACAGCTGCTTCAGCTGTGGGAGTAGTGTAGTGTTTAGGAGCTGGCTTAAACTGAAGACCGTATATGATGCTGAACTCCCAAGTGGAAGGGTGATTTTGATATTGTTAAGCTGTTAGAGTAGTTCCAGGGAGGGAATTAACACTGGCTATACTTGATACTATATTCTTAGTAACAGGAACTTGCCAATGTGTGTCTGTCCCCAGGACCATGCTGGCACCCATTTAATAGAATGGGAGATCAAAATAAAAGATCAGATGGGCAAAAGACTGATTTTACTCAGTTTCTTACAAAGGGCCTTTTTGTAGCCGTTTTTAGAAAGCCTGTGTTGTTGCAGGTTGTTGCATACATGGATAATGAGGGTTAGTATTTGAGCAGCTATATCAAGGCATGGCCTTACCAGACTCCTGTTAATGACATTCTAGAACATTCAAATCTCTAATCATCAACTTTATTAATAGATTTTGTCACAGTGCTGAATCCAGATGTGAATTAATTATTTGTTCTGAGTCTAATTAGAGAAGTCTTTTTAGGTAAGAAAATGGTATGGTAACCATAATTTTTCTGTTGTAGATTGTAAACCTTTGGGCTTTAAGTTTTGTATGTATTGATACACAGTGCAGTACAGTGTAGGCTCAGGCTTAGTTGTTATCACTTCTGTGTTCAAAACAGAATTGTGTAATGAAACCGTGCCATTGCAAAGCAATTAAGCAATTTAGGGGTTACTTTTAGATTAGATAAATCAGTTCATGATTATCTCCCAATAAATGTTTCTACAGTCTGAGCAGTATTAAACGTCTAAGGAAAAGGTGTATTTTTTGCCTGACTGATGTCAAAACAGAATCCTAGATGTTCTTTTCTAAATGTATCTCCTCTAGATGCACACAGTTATGTTCCTGCTCAAAAGTTTTGTCCAATATTTGGCTAAGCATGAGATATGAGGATAGCAGGGAAAACTGGGATTCAAGCTGTCACTGCAAAGGAACTATAAAGCCAGTTTAACTTGCTGGAGGGCTCCAGTTGGTCTGTGTTGCTGTGAACGTCACCAAACAGCCCTATCTAGCTGGCTCTACATTTAGGGGAAAAAAGGCATCATGTGGTAGCAGTCTTGGTGCCTGTTCTTCTAAGTTCATATATGAATATTTCAGTTAAAAGCTCCAGAGGGTCAGAGAACTGCATTACACTAAAGCTAGGACTGCAAATTTCTGTCTGTAAAACCAAGATACACAAAATTTTCATTCACTTTGATTGTAACATTTCATCTTGAAGTTAGAAGTGATTTTTTTTAATATTGCTGCAAAGTTGTGTTGGTGCTATCCCTAGCTGTCAAAGTTCTGTAGAAGTTTGTGGCATTGGGTAGTGAGTATAAGAATAGCTACAGTCAAAATCTGTAGCTTGCAAATAGTTCAGTTTAAATTTTTTTTTTTTAAAGAACGGTGGCCTTTCATTAGCTTAAAAGATTTCTGCCACTGAAAAATTTTTGAAGACGTATTGTCTTTTTAAGAAAGGAAAACTGTTATTCATGTATGCACTTGAGAAATGTCAAATAACATTCTTTGTAGAGAAAGTAATTGAATGCACTTATGTGAGTTATACTTCATGAGCTTGATATTTAAATGCTTGCTTTAGAAATGAAAGCAATATGCAATCTAATGGAAAACTAGATGTAACTGTTTAGAACAAATAAATTCAGATAAAGATAGCTAGGGGAAAGGATTATGATAGGTGTGAGGAGGTACAAACTGACAAAGATTAGAATGGGGCTTGTCTTCTTGGTTGTTGAGTTGGCTGAAACAATCTGAATGAGTAGAATGTAAACAAGTCTGTATTTTTTGGTTGTTGAGATGGCTGAAACAATCTGAGTAGAATGTAAACAAGTCTGTATTTATTGTGCCACAGAAAATGTGTTCAGATGGAGGGGGATGAGGGGAGGAGAACAAAACTTAACAAGGAATGTGAAGAGCATCCAGAGGAACTGTGAAAACTCAGATCCAAACCATAGTGTCTTCTGTATATGAAAAGTTTTCTCATTAGGGCATGCCCATTTTTTATGCCTATCTACAAAGTTCAGCTTTGTTTTGAGACTTAAGGTTACTACGTCTATTATGGACTCTGCTCATAATTAGGTACAAATTTGTGTATGTAGTTAGTTAATAAGAAACAATGATTTGAAATTACATGCAACTGTAGAATGTGATGGCTTTTTGACAAGCATGCTAATAATGCACTGGAACCCATATTTTAGCAACATACCATTAACATTCTTTGACTGAAAGACCCATCTTCAAATGCACCCACAGTTTAATGCTCAGGAGTTGGCCTTTAGTGCTGCAGTCTGACAGTCACTTCAAAGTTTGCTGGAAAAAAAAAAATAGTAGTCCCTTCATCCTCTATCCCCCTTCTCCCACATTGCCTTCTCTGTTGTGTTTACAGAAGTGTTTTTGCAGCTGTGCAGAGGATCAGATTGGGGAACTGATCCAGGTTAAAGCAAATATGTTGTTGTCTGGTTAGTTTTAATCTAGATTTGTTCCCTGATTCAACTGACTACATAATTGCATAAATGTTTTGCCAACAGAGGGCTAAGGTGAAACATAGTATGGAAGTTGGAGTCGATGTCTGCAAATGGGAGTGGGTAAGACTGAGGTTCTTTGATGGGAAAACTGGTTAAGGTTTGAACTTGGCTTGAAGTGTGTGTGTGCTGTCCAGTTCTTAGCTCTGATTGCAGGTGTTTCTGCAGTGGACATCAGGTGAGTTGAGATGTTACAGCTTTTTCCTGTGTGTTCTCAGCTGGCTGCTGCTTTGTAGAGCTTCTTTGTACAGTATCAGACATTTTAAGTGGTCTTTTTCTAGAAAATATATCTTAGTTATCTGAATTAAGCCATGGATGAGAAAATCGCACCATCACTTTTGGGATTCACTTAGCAATTGGCCTCTAAAGGAGGAGAGCAAAAGCTCTAACACCTTGCACACCTACCTGAGCCTAGGCCTGGCTGAATTTATAAAATTATCAGAAGACTTCAAGGCAGTTCACAGCCTTGTGTTAAAAGATACCCTAACAAATTACCAAATCTGGTTTCGAATTGATAAACTTGGGTTGGAACAATGGGTTAATTACCTGGTTTATTTTAGTTCCCATAAACAGGATGAATAAAACTCTTGTAGCATTTTAATAATATACTAGAACAGTGAGTGTACTTCTGTGTAGAATTCCTAGCTTGGGTTACGTGAAGTTTTGCATGCGAATGATGACAATGTCTACTCAAGAGAGAGACTGTACCTGCTTAATTTTTTGCTCTCTAAACTTTTAAAGGCAAGCCCTCTATGTTGTTTTGAGATTTTCCACTTGTACTATGTAATATTTTGGGGATGAAAATTTTTATAGATTAAAATTACATGTATTTATATACTTATATTCCCACACAAACTGAAACAGAGACCATCTTTTATGATTCGGAAAAGCTGAACTGTGTTTGTTGAACAAGTGTAGTTAGCTAAATTCATAGAATCATAGAATGTTTTAGGCTGGAAGGGACCTCTAGAGGTCACCTGGTCCAACCTCCCTACACAAGCAGGGATATCTCCATCCAGGTCAGGTTTCCCAGGGCCCTATCAAGCCTGACCTTGAATGACTCCAGGGTTGGGGTCTCCACTACCTCTCTGGGCAGTCCATTCCAATGATCAATCACTCTTAACAGTAAAGAATTTTTTTCTAATATCCAGTCTACATCTATCCTTTCTTAGTTTAAAACTATTATGCCTTGTCCTGTCATTACAAACTCTTTTGAACAGACCTTCCCCTGCCTTCATTTAGGCCTCCTTCAGGTACTGGAAGGTCGCTACAAGGCCCCCTTGGAGCCTTCTCTTCTCCAGGCTGAACAACCCCAACTCCCTCAGCCTGTCTTCATACGAGAGGTGCTCCAATCCCTTGA
>NW_008616331.1:8768-8998 GCF_000691845.1 Merops nubicus
GGGGATGGCTTTGACCCAGATGCGTGACCTGGCCCTTGGCCTTGTTGAACCTCATGAGGTTGGCTTGTGCCCACTCCCCCAGCCTATCCAGGTCCCTCTGGATGGCCTCCCATCCCTCTGGCATAGGCACTGCACCTCCCAGCTTCGTATCACCCACAAAGTTGCTGAGGGTGCACTCAATGCTGATGCTGATATCAATATCACCAATGAAGATGTTAAACAACACAGAC
>NW_008616332.1:0-213 GCF_000691845.1 Merops nubicus
CGTGTTTTCCTGGGTATTCCCATGTTTACCCGTGGCTCTCCATATTTTCCCACGTTCTCCAATGTTTTTCCGTATTTTCTCCTGTTTTCCCGTCTTTTCCCACCTTTTCTAATGCTTTCCCACCTTTACCCACACTTTCCCATATTTTCCCATCCCTTTTCTTCCCCCCCCCCGCCCAATTTTCGAACTCCCGGGGGTGCAGCGGGTGGCTTT
>NW_008616332.1:372-1585 GCF_000691845.1 Merops nubicus
CGCAGGCGTGGAAACCTCACCCCCACCCCCCCTTCCCCGCCCAGGGGTTTATTGCTGGGGATGGGAAGGACAGTCCTGAGGTTCCAGCCTTTCCCCTGCACCTTCCCAAATAAGCCCAAAAATGAGATGAGGCTGTTTTTTGGGGGGGAAACCCATTCCCTGGGTGCTAAATAAACCCCGTCCGGTGGTGCAGCTGATGACACGTGGGAGCTGCTCCCCAGGGCACCGGGTGCCAGGCCCAGGCTTCATGGGCAGCAGTGGCACCATCCCAGTGCCCTCCTGTCCTCCTGGTGGTGTGTGCCCCAGCCGAGGGCCAGCCCCGGGGTGCCCGTGCCTGGGGGTCCCCCAGGGCCACCGTGCCTGGCACCCCCCCAACACAGCTTCATCGGAATGCTGCCAGGGTCCATCCTGCCCCGTGCTGAGGCTGATCCCCAGCCCTGTGCTAAAGCCTCCCTCTTCTCTCTGTGAAATCAGCAGTGCCTTAATTAACCGATTAATGTAATTAGCTCTTTCTATAATTAGATCCCATGAGTCTTCCAAGAGCTGGAGCGTGGTGGGGAGGGGGAGATCCATGGCCTGAGACCCAAGGGGAGCTGCAGGGGGGCAGCGATGCCCCTGCGTGGTGCCCACGGCTGCAGGACTGCCCAGCTGCAGGGTGACTGGGCTGCAGGGTGGCCTGGCACCTTGGTGGCATGGTGGCAAGGGGACAGGGCTGCGAGGTGACCTGGCTGCAGGAGGGCAGGGCTAGAGGGTGGCACTGCTGCACGGTGACACGGCAGCAGGGTGGCAGAGCTGTAGCATTGCAGGGGTGGTGGCACAGCTGCAGGGTGGCATGGAGGCAGGGTGGCATGGCTGCAGGGTGGCAGAGCTTCAGCATGGCATAGATGCATGCTGGCATGACTGCAGGGTGGCACAGATTCATGCTGGCACAGCTGCAGGCTGGCACAGATGCATGGTGACATGACTGCAGGGTGGCAGAGCTGCAGGATAACATGGATGCACGCTGGCCCAGCTGCAGGGTGGCACAGATGGATGACAACAGGGATGCAGAGGACACGGATGCACCATGACACGGCGACAGGGTGGCACCAGTGCATGGTGACACAGTCAGAGGGTGGCACCAGTGCATGGTGACGCAGTGGCAGGGTGGCAGAGCTGCAGCACGACACGGATGCGTGCCGGCCCAGCTGCAGGGTGGCACGGATGCAGGCTG
>NW_008616333.1:0-538 GCF_000691845.1 Merops nubicus
GAGGGGGGCTGCAGGGGAGGGCACCGAGACCACCGAGGCACCTCCCAAAGCATCTTCTTGTGTCAGCTGCTTAAAGTGCCAGAGAAGCAGCAGAGACCCTACGGCGAAGCCCACCAAGGTGGCAGCCGCACTTTGGGAACCGCCGATTGACAACGGGAGGTTGTTTTGCAGTTCAGTAAACTTTTGTCCCAGGTTCTGCACAAGGTGGCCCCAGCTCCCAGCAAAACATGGAGGGCTCCTGGCAGAGGTTGGTAGCTCCAGCACAGCATCACAGGAGCCTCAACCAGAGGGATTCAGGCTCTGGGACAAACTTGGGTACCAAAGCCCCACAGGCCTGGGTCTGAGGTTCTACCTAGACACTGTCACACAAGAACCTAGAGGAGGCTTTGCCTCTGGGCAGCTCTTTCCCCTGTGGAGCAAAGGTTCCAAGTCCCAGCTGGTTTCCAGTACAGCCCAACAACTCCCTGGCATCTCTGTGGCTCCTGGGGATGCCTGTCCAGGCTGTGCTGGCTGGGGGGGGCGGCCCCCCCCCACCGAC
>NW_008616333.1:569-7675 GCF_000691845.1 Merops nubicus
CTCCTGAGCCACAGGAAGGGCTGGCTGCTGTCTACATCCTCTTGGTTTCAGATAAAGCAAAGGTCAGTTCCCCACAAACCTGCTGTCCTGTGTTTCAGGCTGGTCCAGTACGGACCCCGCAGTGACACGGGATCCTTGTCCAATGCAGGACCAGGGAGGGAAGGCAGAGGATGGAGCAGGAAGGGGACAGGAGCAGATGGGGACCACAGTCCCACATAACCACCAACAACCTGTGATGCTGACACAGGTTTGTGGCTCTTCTTCCTCATTTCCTGCAGCCCAAAGACAACTCAGGGCCAGAGGCAAAGGCCTGGGGTCCATCATAACGTTCTGGGTGACCTCTTGATCCTCTTTAAACCAGCACAAAACAAATTATGCTTGTCTCAGAAGAGAGGTAAAACCACATATGGGACAAGGCTCCTTTGCAAGGACCTTGCTTTCTGCTATGGTTTTGCTCTTCTGCAAGCTGCAAAGCCCTACCTTTTCATGGTTGTATCATAGTTTGGGCCCTGCTTGTCACACGAGGATCTCAGAAGCATGAAGACAGGAGTGCTGGGACACAGCTGGTGTGGACCTTAGGAGAAGGGATGACCTTTTCTCCAAGGGGGCTGGAGTTCACAAAGGCCTGCTTCAGGGCCTCTCTTTGCTGCGTGGAGATGTACAGACAGGATGGAAAGTGGTTGCTGAGAGATCACCCCCTTGCCTAACATCCAGGTGATCAATGACAGCAGTGATACTCTTTGATCTTCTGGAGAGCCCCAGGAGGGAGGAACTGGTGCAGCACATCACCTGTAGCCCACAGGACCAGACCCTGCTGCATTTGCATTCAGAGCAAGCTGAAGCTTTGCCAGGGACAAGAGTCGAAAGCATTTGAGGCCAAGCAGAGCTCGTGTGTCCCTGCGCAGAACAGGAGCAGGCAGGAGCCCATGGCCACACGAGACAAGCCCTCCTCTGCAGTGCTGCTTGCCCAGGCCAGGAGGGGACCAGTCCCCTGTGAATGCAAAGGAAACTCAACCAAACAAGACCGACTGCCTGTAATCCCCCGGAAGACAGCGTGCTTGCATGTGGAGGAAGGTCTAAGAATGATCACAAAAAGCAAACCAGGCACATACCAACACCCTGCTTCCACAGCCACCCTTCACCCGCTGCCTGGAGCTCCGTCAAAACAGCACCTTCCCCTCCTGTGTTTGACAAGGCTGAGGTGTGATCCTTCCCCTGGCCGAGTCCCACCTGGCAGGGACCCCTCGGGAAGATGGAGCGTTTTGAGGGCTGACAGCCTTGGACCCCAGCCCTGTGCACACACAAAGGGGAGCTGGGGCAGGCAGCAGCCCCCAGCCCACATGTGGACGGGGCAGGTAAAGCAGGGACTCACCTCGGGGTCAATGGGACAAGAGCTGGTGCTCACAGAGGAGCACCCACCACTCTGACACTGGCTGGGACACGGGCTGGAGAGCTGGGGCAGAGCCCGCCGGGCTTTGAGCCCTAGTGCAGGAGCAGTGTTGGGCACCCAGCCTGCCTCGCCACAGGGGGAGAGGAGGGGAGGGGGGGATGCTCTGCCTGCTGCCAGCCCAGCCTCCCCCGGTGCCATGACCACCAGGACCCGCACGGGCAAAGGGAACCCTGCAAGACCCCCGGGGAGCACCGGCGGCGGGTGCTGCTGGCTTCAGCCCAGGTCTCCTCCAGCTCCTCAGCGGGGTTTGTTCAGACCAGCCCCGGCCGTGCCAGGGCACAGTACGATGCTTAACCCAGGTTCTGCAAGAAGCAACAGGCAAAGAGACCAGTTTGACCGGTTCTCCGCCACAGCCACCCACACAGCTGTGCTTGGCACTCGGGCCTGAG
The DNA here is from genome assembly GCF_000691845.1 of Merops nubicus. Taxonomy (NCBI): domain Eukaryota; kingdom Metazoa; phylum Chordata; class Aves; order Coraciiformes; family Meropidae; genus Merops; species Merops nubicus. The sequence continues at coordinate 2,409 of NW_008616333.1, forward strand.
CCCAAAAACCCTGGGCAGGACTGCCCCATGACATACTTCTTCCTCTGCAGCTGGAAGCCCAAGCACAGGTCTCCAAGACAACCATCCAAACCAGCATTACCAAGGGTCTCCCTTCTCCCTGCCAGGTCCCCCCCAGACAGGCAGGCCCCCCCCCCAAAAAACTTCATTTCCAACGGGTTTTCCAGCAGGGACCAAGCTCCTGCTGCTGCAGCTGGCAGAGCTGCCTTGCCCTGGTGAGATCATCCATGGGCAGATGGCTCAGGGGTGGGCAGCCTGCCTTGCCTTCCAGGCAGCCCAGCCTGTTGATCTACAGACAAAGGCAATCTAAGAGGAGGTTGTGGCTTGCCCAGGCAGGTCCCCACATTGGGGGCTGAGACGTATCTCCTGGGGTACAGACCTGGGGCTAGCTGCTCTGGCAGGGCTCCAGGCACAAGAGGAGGTGGTGTGGGAAGTCACATCATAATCATTTCATTCACTTTCTGGAGCAGGATCTGGGGGTTCATCCCAGCAGGCTGGAGCTGTGCCAGGATGCAGATACCTGGCTTTACAGAGCACTCATACCAGATGCTGCTCACACAGCTGATTAGGTCACCTGCAGGGACAGATAGCAGGCACAGCTGCCTAAAGAACCTCGGGGAGCAGGTACCATTCAGGGAAGGAAGATTTCAGGAACTATTCTGGACTAATCTTTCACAAGATACTGGCAGAGGAGGAGCTTAGAGGGTGGTGTGCCTTTGGTACCAGGCAAGCCTCTCTGTTAAGCTTTTACAGAAGAGATGATGGCTTGATAAGACCCACAAATGATTTACTGCTACCTGCTGACACCATTTGCCCTTCTGGATGACAACTTCCTTGCCTCCTCTGTGCCTTTCCTCACCACCCACTGCACACCAGTCCTCTGGCTGAGCTTTCTTCCCTCTTCACCTTCTTGCTTTTGAACTTCTTCGTTCTTGAGACTATTCTCCTGGAAAGCAATGTGCTGAAATCAAAGCAAAGAGCAGAGTCCTTACACTGCACAAGCTTCCCACGTCACACCACCCAGAGCTGCTCCTGGCCAGGCACTGCAGGGGAAACTTCTCTGTTAAGATATTAAACAACCCTGTAGAAGTAGTTGGTGTCTACAGCCAAGCAATGGAAGGACCTTTAAAACAAATTGAAGAGTTGGGAGGAGAAAAGCAGGAGCCATCAGTGAGCACAGATCCAGGAGGGTGGCTGGGGTTTAATCTTCAACACACCTGGAAAGAACCTTTATTTGTTCCTAAAGTGACACCTGTGGAAGAGCAGTTAACACCTCTGCTCATCCTTGTAAAGCCCCTGCTAATGATCACCCAGAGTTCCCCCAGCTCAACCCAAGGGCTCATCTCACCAACACTCCTGCCAAGCAGCACCCACCACCACATCCCCAAAGACAAAGTTAGGGGGAATTTCATGGCCACATGGCCAGAGAGGCAGCACCCAGTGGCTGGAGAAAGGTTCCCTGCTGTCATCTCACCTCTCATCTTCACTCCCGTGAAAACGCAGAAGTAAGTCACAGCCACCCCTGCCTGTGCTCAGCTTCTGACTTTTATTTCATGTGCACAAGGCTGCACAGAGGCAGGAGTCCTCAGTAACAGTGACAGATGCTTTGCTACTGGGAGATCATAGAATGGCTTAATCTGGAAGAGACCCCAGAGATCATCTCATCCAACCTCCAGCCATGTGCAGGGACGGACACCTCTCAACTAGACCAGGTTGCTCAAGGCCTCATCCAGCCTGGCCTTGAACACCTCCAGGGAGGGGCATCCACAGCCTCACTGGGCAATCTAGTCCAGAGTCTGACCACCCTCAGACTGAAGAACTTCTTCCTAAGATCCAGTCTGAACCTGCTGTCCTTCAGTTTAAAACCACTTCCCTTTGTCCTGTTGCTGCACACTCTAGTGACAAGTCCCTCTCCACCTTCCTGGAGGCTCCCTTCAGGTACTGGAAGGGAGTGATAAGATCTCCCCGGAGTCTTCTCTTCTCCATGCTGAACAATCCCAGTGCCCTCAGCCTGTCCTCATAGCAGAGATGCTCCAGCCCCTGGATCATCTTTGCGGCCTCCTCTGGACTCATTCCAACAGATCTATGTCCTTCTTACAGTGGGGACACCAGCACTGGATGCAGTATTCCAGGTGGGGTCTCATAAGAGCAGAGTAAAAGGGGAGAATCACCTCCCTTCTGCTGGCCACACTGCTCTTGATGCACCCCAGGTGACGCTGCTTCTTCAGCAAGAGGACTGGCAGCTACATCCACCCCAGCTCAGGACTTGTTGCAAAGCCTACATGGGCTTTCCAGCTGGAAACAGAGGCTGGAGGACTTGGGCTATCCACAGCAAGAGGGAAACCCTCCTAAGAGTCTCCAAAGCCATGGAGAACCAGGAATCATGAAGGTGAGCTATGGGAGTCAGGAGCCCCAGGCCCCAGATGCTCACTGCTTTTGGGGGTAGCAGAGCCTGCTCCCACCAAGCACAAGTCAGCCTCCTTTTTCCTCAGGCACCAGGGACAGCTTCTTCTTGTATAATTTTTATCCCAATCCTTTTACTTCCTCATGGAGCATTTCCACACGAGCCAAAGTGTAACTCCAGAGCCCCAGAATAGCCTGCCTAGTTCAAAGAATTGCCACCCCATTGGAAAAGTAGGACACACAATTTTTTTAAGTCTGAAATTCCTCAGTCTTCAAACTGTGTTTTGCTTTGCTTCATCTTTAATTGCTAAGCAGAGGGAAAGTGCAAAGGCCTCCCCTCACTTCTCCCTGCAGGTCTGATGGAGACCCATTAAAAAGCTTCCTGGGATGGGGCTGGGCTCAGCAGAGGAAAGCAGCATTTGGCTTCAGGACCAGCTCAGTGCCAAGGACCCTTCCCCAGAAGACCAGAGGAGGCCAAATGCAGCACAGCTCCCCTGGCACGAGTTGGAAGTCTCATCCTGGTCCTGGTCCTTTGTATCTCTAAATACAGAGGACATTCACACCACGCCATCTCATTAACAGCTCAGTCCCAGGGCTTTTATGGACTACTCATCTCTAGACCCTTCAGACATCAAAAGGACCTGCCTGCTTTCCACCCCATCGCCTCTCCAGGCTCATTCCAGCATCCTGCAGCTTCTTCTGGGTTTAAGCCCTAGAGCTAACGAGCAGGACATCACAGCAATTCCCTAAAGCAGCTAACGAGTTAGCCTAATTTTCCTCTCCCCAGAGGATTAGCAAGGCTGTAATAGCACTAAATAAATTCACTAATGGCAGATTCTCAAGACACTTCGTCTGGAAAACTTGTTTATAACTTGCAGGATGCAGCCAACAAACTTGGCTTTATTACTTATTGACACTGCTGAAGGGAGCTGCTTCCCAAACACAGTGATGAGATCTGAACAAGATGTGTCCTAGATCATTAACCAGGTAATGAGGTAATTAAACACCTCCCTGGAAAGGCAACCTTCACACACAGCCCATGTGGAGAAGCACCCTGGGAAGTTCAGGTGGGAGATCAGAGCTTTTGGGGCAGGTTTCTTTCACATGTCCCAAAAAAAGCTGCTTTGAGCTTTCAAATAGCAGGCTCCTGGAGAAGCCCTACAAACACTGGGCTAAAGCATGAGGCAACCAGGCCATGTCAGGGGGATGGGAAGCTAAACACAAGTATGTATTTGCTCTCCTCTGTGCCTTCCACCACTCAAGTGCAATGCAAAGACCTTATATAATGTGCAAAAATCCCTGCAGGGTCTTGCATTGGTGGCCACATGAAACATGTACCTGGAACAGCTCTAAGATGTACCTGTCAGGGAGAAAAACTTCTGGTCTCAATACAAAGAGCTGACTGAAGGAGAAGGTGTTCAGCAGAGAGGGGTCTGGGCTGGAGCACCCCATCTGGCAAGACCTGAAGGGCACGAGGAGCAAGGATGCTCACACACCCCAGCCAGGAAGGATCTTGCTTTGACTGATCTTACTGCCAGAGCCCAGCTCACCTCCCGGGGCAGAGGGTGCAGCACAAGGGTGGCTCTCACCCCCAACCCCAGCCTGCCAGCCCAAAGGCCCCAAGTGCTTCCCAGTCGGACACCAATCTCCTGCAAAGCTCCATTTTTGAGCTGCTATTGCTCAATTCAGTGGCGAGTGCTCCTGTGTCATGGGCAAGGACTGGAGCAGGATGAATCTGCCACAACTCATCCTCTACGGCCAGACTTCGCCTTCCCCAACTTAATTTGATGCTCTGAGAAAATTAAACGTTCTCCTGCTTCTGTGGAAAAAGGCGAGTGCTGAAGGTAATTCAGAGGCTTTGATGCTGCTCTTCAGTCATTCGGGCACCAGAGCCACGGCATTGCTCCCTGGACTGACCACGGGCTGGGGCTGGGAGTCACTAATCCTCCTGCACGCCGTGTGAGCCTCAGGCAAACACCCTGTCTGTTCTGGGCACGGACACCACGGGCAGGCAGCCCAGTAAGGCAGCAACAACAGGACTATTTCCAGACCAGGAGTTTTAACTTCGATAACCACAACGCTGCGGGTGCCCAGCAGAGAAGGAGTTTGCCAAAAATTGTTTTATGCCTAGAAATGCTAAGGACACACAAGGACCTGGGTCTGTATTTGCTGGCGCTGGAGCACTGGAAGCTGTGCCCAAGGCCACGTGTGCACAACAGACGTGCAAACCACACCTTTGAAAGGGGTTTTAAACCTCCCCCTCCAAGACATTACTGCTTTCTAGGCCACAGGTGGGAAGGTTTTCACCCTGGGTTCCTCGCAGCAACCCAGGGAAGGGCTGGGACATGGGGGGGTGGACACAGCTGCCACCTCCCTCTCATGCCAACCTTGGCACACAGGAATTTGCACTTGGGCTTAGCTCTAACCCAAACATTGTAATCCCTGCTCAGCGTGGCGCAAGGCGCTAATCGTTCGCTCCTCGGAGCAGAAGGCAAATCCCCAGTGCAAACAAAATCAGAGTGAGGACGTTCCAGGGGTTCAGGCTGGATGCTCTGGGGCAAGGACGTGCCAGCTCTGTCCCCACCCAGATCCCACCCTGATCCGCTCCCGCACGAGGTGGGATTTTAGCAGCAGCAGCAGTTACCCGACCGGCGCTGCAGGTGACTTCGTGGCAGGACAGCAAAGGATGGAGCCTCCCCTGCTCAGGCGCAGCAGCACGCTCGGGCCGAGGAGACCTCACCCAGAGGGAGAGGGTCAGGGAGCGGCCGCGTTTCACGAACCTGTTCACCCTCGGCGTGGTTTGGGCGAGCCCGAGCAGCCAGAGCCCAGCGCGAACCTTCGCTGCG
>NW_008616334.1:0-2935 GCF_000691845.1 Merops nubicus
GGTCACAACCCTGCCAGCACCCCGGGGTGCTGAGTGTCCCCATGTCCCCAGCTCCCAGGGCTTTTTTTTTTTGTTTTTATTTTGATCCTTTCTAATTTATTCACCATTTTGGGGGTGGTTGGAGCCATGGGCCCCCTTGGGGACACCAGGAAGGGGTGGGGGACACATGGTGGCTGTCACTGTGCCAGAGCTCACTTCGTCCTACTGTGTAGGACCAGGGCTTGGCAGTTAAAGGGGTGGTGGCCCCAGTGCCCACCTGGCTCTGTCCTGGGGGGGACAAGGGGGGTGGGGAAGGTGCCACCAGCACCTCAGTGGATGGAGCCTGGTGGAGATTGTGGTATTTTTATTAAGAAACTACCAAAAAAAATCACCCTGTTGTAATGTTGGATTTTGCGCTCGGGTTCCCGGCTGGTGCTGGGAAAACAAGGTGGGATGAAGGGAAATTCAAGGGATTTGGGCCCAAAAAGGGCCCTGGGAGTGGGGACAGGGACAGGACCCAGCCCTGCTCTGCTCCCAGAGTTTGTGATTCCCCTTTGTGGTCATTGAGAGGTGGTGATTCCATGAGCTCCCAACACCCCGCTTCCCATTTGGGATAATGGGAACATCCAGAGCCTGTTATCGTGAATGAGAGGGGGAAAAACCATCTCACCAAACCCCAATGGGCTCCTTGGGGCTGTGGCTGAGTGCTCAGGGTGGTGTTGGGTTGATGGTTGGGTTGATCTTGGAGCTCTTCTCCAACCTTCACGACTCCGACTCCGCCGCCTCCCGCGTTCCTGGGAAGCCTGCCAGGATTCTCCCGGTGGCTCCGACGATTCCAAGCTGGCTGCTGGAGGGGAAGGAGGGTTGGAGATGTGGGTGGAGGAGAAGAGGGAGGGAAGGGCCCTGTGCAGCCCTCCAAACTCTTCCCATCGCCGTGGCGGGGGCGAGAAAGGCCCTGACGCGGCAAGAGTCCGGCCCGGAATTCCGTGGGAGGGGATTTAAGCCATTAGAAAACTGCTGGTCTGGGTTTAAAAAAGTTCCAAATCTGGGTTTAAATTCTTTCCAAACGCTTTGCAGGGATGAAATCCTCATTGTTTTTGTTCAGACCCTGTACAGAAATACTTCTAGAACTAAAATTAACGTGATTCCCCCCCGCCAATGGTGGGGAGGTGAAGCAGGAAAACGCCCCTGGCTTTACAAACCCCATCCAGGCATCAGGTTTTTTTTCCCCCAACCTCCTTTTCTCCAGAGGAAGTTTGTTTCCCAGCTGAAGGGACTGTTTTTGGGCCAAATTGACCCTTTTCCAGAGAAAAAAACCCAAGATCTGAAGGCAAAACGCAGCGTTTCTATCACCTCCAGCGGGCGGGCGCTCGAGATTTATAATTAAGAAGCACAAATTTCAGGCAAAACATAAAACTCAAAGTTGACAGTTTCCCTTTACAGCCCTAAAATGCTTCTGGGGGATTGGGAGAATCCACCTGGATTTATTTTATCCCCATCTCAAAGCCTCCGACGTGGTATTTTAGATCAAACAGACCCCAAACTGTGAATGTTCTGGGGGATAAAAAAAGCATATCAGGAAGGTGGCAACGGATCAATAGCCAGGAACTGAGTCCCTCCAAATGTTCATAACAAAAATAACCAAAGCCTTCTTCAAAACATCTTTTTGGGTCAAAAAAGATGAAAAAAAGCACCAACAAAGCCCAAGCCAATGAACTCCAGGCCTGAGGAACGAAGGATTTTTATCTTGAAGCAGGCCAGCTGCAGCCACTCCTCCCTCACCCTTCCCACGGCACACGTGAGGGTATTTTCATAAATTTCACTTGTTTTGGCTATTTTTTTCTAAATTGCCCTTGATAATTGTTCAGTTCCAAGCTCCACGTGATCACTTTGGGTGCCTCCCTGCTGTCTCCAAGCCACGACGTGCTGCACTAAACAGATCCCTGCATTAAACAGGCCTGAAAGAGTCAAAAAAAAACCCCAGATATTTCAGCCCCAGGAGAAGCTGTTTGCTAAAAAAGGGATTTAATATCTTGAAAAATAAAAACTTTATTAAAAAAAAAAGTGACAGCTGTATCTGCAAGGGAGAACTCGATTCCCAAAGTGGCTCTCAGCATCCAGAGAGTTCCCAGGAATACACTGGGGTCAAATTCTGCCCAAACAGGTTGGTCCACACAGAGAGAGGCAGGAGAGGGACAGAGTGGGTGGTGCAGGGAGGTGGGTTGGGAAGTTCTGGGTGATCTCCCTGCGATGGGTTTGGAAGGTTGGAAGTGGGTGTAACCCAGAGGAAAATCAAATAGGGGCACAGAGAAGAAGGTTCTTCCTGACAGGGTGCTGGGAGAGTGGTTTCTGGTGCTTTGTGAAGAGCCACAACTTGGCTGCCACCCAGCCCGTGCGTTGGGCTTCTGCAGGAAGTCCTAAATCACCTCAGCAGTGTCCAGGAGTCCTCTGTGACCCCCTCCAGCACAGGGAAAACAGCCACAGGCCCTGAGCTGGGGCTGTGCCTCTGCTGCCTGGCTGTGGGAAGAGCAGGGGACCTCCCTGCAGCCCATTTCTACCTTGAGAAGGCTCCAGCAGGGCAGGAGCACAGCAGGGGAACGTGCAGGAGGCATCAAAGGTTACAAGCAGGAGCATCTACCTTGTCTTCTTCAGAGTCATCTACATTTTGTTCTGCTTTTGGCTTCTTGGCCTGCTGCTCCTCCTGCTCCTCTGCGTCATCTGGCTCCTCAAGAACAGTCTCTGCTGCCACCTGACCAGCAGGTACAGTTAAAACTGAGAAATTAAAAGGTGACAAATTATACAGTGTCAGACAGGCTTGTGCACAGATGTTCCCCCCCCAGACTCCTCTGAAGTCACAGCAGCAGCTCAGCTCTGGAGAAAAAAACAGAGACCTGGGGACTGGCAATGCTGGAATCATCTGAAGGTTTTAGTTGGGAGAGAGCTTGGAGCTCCTGGA
>NW_008616335.1:0-15220 GCF_000691845.1 Merops nubicus
AGGGTGCACTCAGTGCCACTGTCCAATATCCCCGACAAAGATGTTAAAGAAGACTAGCCCACCTAATAACATATATATTCATAGACGCACATACACATACATACAGTTATGTCTTCCCATATAGCTATGTACAGCAAAGAACAACTGTGTTCTCATTTATTTTCCAGTACTTTAGATCAAGATACAAGCTACTAATATTTTGCTATTATATAGCCATACTTTTACACAGCATGTTGGTGCATGAATTAGTATGAAATGACACCTGAAGTTTACATTTAAAAATATGAATAACATGAGCAATTGCAGATTGCCTTTCTTTTAAAATTAAAAAAAAAAAAAAAAAAAAAAGTAAAATATTCTGGCCCTGTGTACCATGCAGATTGAATAATTTAGAATTTCTCAAGGCACTGGTAGAAATTTTCTATACCACAAACTTCATTGTACCATGGAAATTGGATAATAAAAATAGCCATGGAAATAAGTGGTGAATTAACAGTCATTCCACTTATATACTGTGTGAGATTAAAAGTGGAAGTCATTATTTAGACCAATATAACAGAAAGTAAAAATGTGCTTTTCATAACCCATTTATACTGATTATCAAGAGAATCACTAAGTTATGTGGCAAAGCTAGATACTAGAGGCTTCAGTTTTGGGCTCAGATGGTACAATCTTGTTTACTACTAATATCAAGCATTAAGATCCTTTTAATATCAGTGGTGCTTAGACTTGAATATTTGTGTATTGTTCGTATATTCACTTTTGCTGTCTCTAAAATACACATTTGAGAAAACAGAAAATATACATTTGTGGAGATCTAGTTTGAGAAATGAGATAGGTTATTATTGTTTTTAACACTAAGAATGTTCTAAAAAAAAAGGAAATAACATCCTAGAGAGAGCACTCTGAATAGAGTAATGAAGCACCATCCATCCTTCCACTTTGTAGGAGTGCTTGGTGCTATACCTACTGTTTTAGTAAAAACTTTGGATAGTGCTCAATCCACATAGTTTTCCTTAGCATCCAAACTGAACAACAGACTTTCCTAATGAAGGAAGAGGAAGGGACTCCTTATCCAAAGAAAAAAACCCAGGACAGGTGAGATGAAGCATCTTCTGAAGATTCCAAATTTTCTCTGTACAGAGCTACAGAGAAAGCCTGGACTGCTGTCTTAAACCAGATACAAAAACTGCAGACTTTTAATGTTAGAAAAATATGACAGCATTGGAAATTAGTTTCAATAGAATTATAGAATGTTAGAACATTCCAGGTTGGAAGAGACCTTGAAAGATCACCTGGGCCAACCTTCTATAGGAAAGGGAACTTAGATGATTTTATCTAACACCTTGTTCAACTATATGTTGAAAACCTCCAGTACTCAGCCTTAAATTTGCCATTCAATCCCTGAAGGCTCCACTTAGTGACTGCAATATTTTTTAGTGTTTATTGTTAATAAATTGAAATTTATTTCCTCTTTTTTTTGTGAATTTAAAATCAGTTTTCTACCGCTTAATCCCAAATATTTAATAAATGTAAATTCTGTGTATATTTATGCCTGTATAATGGGAAGGAAGCATTTAAGTGAAAGAAAGCATTTTGAGGGAGTATGAATCATGTGTTTTTCACAAGGAGCCCAAATTCAGTAATTTGGTTGCGAGAGCTGAAGTCTTGCAAAAGTCAAAGTGCTGAAATGCAGACAAGTTGCCAACTTCTAGAGCAGGCCAACAGTGAGCATGTTTTACTATTTTTAGGATTCAAAATTATCTTTGTAAATTTATATCTTGAATTAGTTATTAGAATAACAGGATTTGAGAAACCCTATAGGAACAGTGGTTTAACAATTTCAGTTTTGTTAAGTCACAGACTTGGAAGCTTTCAGACTGTGAGTCACGTTTTAATTCATTTTACCCAAAGGAAACCTACCATTAACTATGTTGCTTTATTCAAGAGGCTAGGAGCTGCATGTGTTTCATTCAGTGTAATACTACTACCTGACCCAGTTTTACAGCATTTTTACATTTTCAATAAATGTGATGGCACTTGGCTCACATGCATATATAAATTCAAATAATATCTGAATTGACCTTATTACTCATTGTTTTGTTTTGCTTGCCCCTATTTTATGTGCTTCTCCTTATGCCCAAGCTGCATTCTGCTTATATCATCACCATCTCAGCTTCTATCTACTCATCCATTCTTTTTTGGAGAGCAGTTGTTTTCCATTCTAAACATATAACCAAACAAACTAAATTTAATTTTCCCCACTTCAGTTATGATGTACGACTCTCTTGTATCCTAACGCCATCATTTCAGTCTTGATATCATATACAATGTTGTGCTAAGAATCTAATAGTAGCATTTTTTATTAAATGTCAAAATTTAAGGTGAATTCAAATAGGCAGCTAGCAAGGATATCTATCACAACAAATTGTGATTGTTTACTTTGTATCTTCTTCTATTATTTGTGTTCTTTAGGATGATAAAAGGTCACAAAAAATGTGAAATAGTGTTCTGATAAAATTTGCTCTATTAGTGTCATCTTTGGAACTTTACTTTCAACTTTCTTGTTAATTTACTGTTATCTTCTCTGACATTGATATGTCTATTGCACAACAACAATAAAAACAGAAATGGGAAAAATGAGACAATATAAAAATTAGAAGAAACAGTTTCTAAAATTAGTTTACTAAATTATCTGTTTTATGAAACAGTAATAGATTACCTAAATAAATCGAACCAGGAAAGCTAGGAGCTCTTTTTACATGATTTCAGATCATAGGTAAAAACAAATCAGTAAAACAAATGGTGTTATTTGAAAATGCAATTATACAAAAAGATACTTTTTTTCCCCATTCCTTTTATATATAAATATATGTACGAATGGTGCTATAGTATAAAGGACTATAAATACGCTGTCTGTTGATATGAGTACTTTTGTTTAAAGGGAAAAATAATTATGTAGTTATCTGATATTTGTGAACATTCTGAAATAAAAGCAGCTAGTATTATGAAAAACTCCTTTTTAGCTACGATACATGAACTGGAAAATTGTTAAGAGTAGATTTTGCACAAATTTTGAATTCAAGTACTTGAAATGTTAGCAATATAATTATAGGATTTACATAAAGCAATTTTTTTTTCATAAGGATGGTAAGGATTATGTAGACCATTGCTGCTTTCATAGAGTGTCCTCCTGTGGTTGTGTCTACACGAGCCCCAAAGAATGTAATTAGAATATACTCTTTGCAGCATAAATGTATTTATTTAGAGAGAGTTTTCTGATACCGATCTACCTCTGTCCAACTGGTCCTATGTGTGGGCTGTGTGGATGCTCTCCAGGGGGTTTGGGTGAAATCCAGTGGCCTGTTTAACACTTCACCAAAATGTTAGTAAGCTTCTGGACACTCTACATGCTTCTGTGCGTCCCTCAGAGGCATAGCCGTACCCACTGATTCTGCATCTTTGATTTAGAAAGTACAGCTAACTCAGATACTTTCTATTGAATGTTGTTGTTTGAGTGTTTGCTACTGAAAATACACCCATTGCTTCTGTATGCTACATAACTGTGAGAGGCTCAATGCATTCTGAAACTAGAGATGGCATTATTTTTTTTAAATAGGGAAATATAAGCAATACAACTGAATCTCATATCCATTGTGACCAAGTGCACTGAAAAAAAAAAAAAAAACCAAACACAAACAAAACCAGAAGAAATTCTGTATCATCTTCATGATTTCCAGTTTCTGGGCTGAGTCTTTTAATAGTGCACTCCTCAGAAAAAGCTAAACAAACTACCCATCTATTACTTTTAGCTCCTTCACAACTACAAATTTTCAGTTAAATGGCTATTTATTTTCTCTTCTACTCAAATCTTTTCTTTCTGTTCTACCTGTTGTGGTTTGAGGCTTGGAATGGGGGCGTGACCTTCCAGCAACTGGGAGGACCCCGGGTGGGGGTGAAACCATTGTATTCCCTCCCCTTCCCACACACACTCTGATAAGAGGCAGGGAGTGGTTTTTTGTTTCACTCCTGCCTTGGAGCTCAGAGAGGAAAGTTCTCCTTTCACTCCGTGGGACCCTGGAACCATTTCTGAGGGTTTTGTATATTTTATCTTTTGTATTATTCAACATACTAAGCATGTCTGTGAGATGTCAAGTGATTTTGACAGGGATTATATATCTATCAAAATACAAAAGAGAGTTTTTGGTGTCTGGATTTTACTTTTTGCACATCTAGAGCAAGATATAAATATTCAAGTATTTTTGTGAACTGTTCCATTATTGCTTTTGAATAAGTTTTGTTTACAATCCCTTTTCAATCTCATCTTTTTTCTTTATATATAGATGATTTTTCTAAATACTGGAAGGCTAGATAAGAGAAGGATTTCCTCCTAATAATGACAAATGCTGAAAAGAAGCAGAAGAAATGTCTGCAGTTCTTTTTTCTATAGAAGAGTTACCCACGGCTCCATTGGCATCACATGGAACTAACAAACTCTCACAAAAACAGAATGTTAGTTCTCTCCTTTAAAGAAAAAAAAACAACTTGCAATCCAGTAAAAACAAAACCAACCATAAACTGTTCTTGTCACAGATTCCTTAAATTGTTCCTTACATCATTATTGGTTACTCTTTGTTAATCATTAATAATGACTGATGGTAACTACTTTAAACTTCATTTATCATCATGCTTCTAATTTTTCTCTCTATTGGTTTAATTGACTTATCCTTTCTAATAGATTTCCAAAATATCATTTACAGCTTTTTGTTAAGTGTTACCTCACTCTAGGTTGTTTTTTCTTTCTGAAAGATTGTATGAAGTATTGGTAAGAAAATGCTTTAATCAATGACCAAAAAGAAAAAAAAATTATGGAAGAGCAAAAATATCGAAAAACAAGCAACTGATTTTTAATTGCTTGAAAACATGTTCTGTTTATTTTAAATAACATGTGAGATCTGTTTTTGTTACTGCAAGAACATTAGTTAATAGAATTATGGAACATAATTAAATACAATTAACTTTTAAAATGCAAGTCCTCTAAAATACACTGGTGTATTTGCAGCTGCACGCCAGGATTCACTGGAAAGAACTGTGAGGAAGTAATTGACTACTGCAGGCTGCTCAGCATCAACTGTCTGAATGAAGGATTGTGTCTTAATATAATTGGAGGATTCACTGTAAGTAATTTAATACATGTTAAACTAATTCAGTGCTCGAAAGTATAAAGGCTTCAGACAAGCAGAACTTGAAATGCATTCATTATTCCAAGAGACAAGAGTGACATACATGTATGTGTTCTATTTATTTAAATTGATAACACAAGGACGATTTACGTGGGTATTATGGATTTTTTTATTACTTTTCTACTGAGATCATGGTTTGTACTATATCAAGTAAGAGAACTGAAGACTATTTTAATAGTAAAAAGAATATCTAACTAATTGTGGTCCAGTGCTATTATCCACAGAGATAATAATCACAGCTGCATTGCAAGCTTTAAAAATACATTGCTTCAATTGAGAACATCTGTTGTCATTGTTTTATCCAGAATCAAATTAGTAATCTAAACATAAACACATTTAAACTTAATACAGACTTAAAAGTTTGATGACAAAACTGCACTGTGGTGAGTTTTATTCCAACTGACACTTTGAAAAAGATAAATCTCTGTCTTTTAACTCTCAAATAGATCCCCAAAACAATGGGCAAGATCCATCATATACTACGATTTTTCTGGCCATATCTTGTCAAAAGAGAGGAAAGAATAGTTTCTCCAACAGATGTTATTTGGAACAACTTAAAGGTTACTCTAAACAAACACATTCTGAAAACAACAGGAGATGATCACAGAATCACAGAATGGTTGAGGTTGGAAGGGACCTCTGGAAGTTATCTTGTTGACCACCCTGCACAAGCAGGGCCAGTGAGAGACATTTATCTACTCCTAGTCCACTTATGTGTCTGGGTGTTCAGACAAAATGTATTAGGATGTTACTCCTTGCTTCAGGGAGTAGAAAGACACATCTACCCTGCAAGGGAAGAAGAGCTGGAACTGAGGGTGACAGCAAGGTCAGAAGGGACAACAGTGTCCTCACCAACAAAGGGCACAATTCCCCAGTAGCCACAAGAACACAGCCAATCCACAGATTCAGCCAAAAGTCTGGTGATCACCAGACAAGTCCATAGTAATGAAACATGTTTGTGGTCAAACTGGGCAGTCAAGTCAACAGATCATAACCAGCAAGATACAAAGCTGAATACAGGCATACTAGCAAATTAACTCTGGAAAGGGTCTAGTGCAAAACCCTGAGCTTAAATGAGTAAAAGAAAGTGTGAGTGTGTGTCTCGCAGAGGTGAGTTCTGTTTTTATAGCAGGGTGATCCAACGTGACAGTGCTGGGCCACATCAGAGCTGACCCTGAACACAGGCAGTTAAACCTGTGAGAGAGGTGAAAGAGGTCATCAAAAAGGAACACAGAGAAAGATAATTACAGGCTGGTCAAACCAATTAGAGCTTGTTAATGCATTCAGGGACCTAACAGTTCATCTGAATATTCCTTGCATGTAATTATTAATTCCGTCTAAACATTTCCTTTCTTATAGTCATAAAAGCTGAAGTGATGCTGATATTTTCTCCCCCGTGCTTTCCTCCTGACTCCTTGTGTTTGCTCACATACCTTGAGTCTTATATGACTTGAACACTGCTATATACTGATGACCAAGGATTGTTTCTTCTATTTATTTGTGGGAACAAAGAGAAAAGTAACTTCCAGTCATTTGTTCGAAGTGGTCAGCCCATATTTTTGTACCTTGTTCTGTGTGCACTTTCTGTTAGTTACTGTTGTAGATTTTTCAGGTGGCACTAAGAATTAAATTGATACCACCATTGACTGCATTAGTCTCCCAGTTGCTGCATATTGCCCTTTTCCTTAGTTGTTGATCTTGGTTGCCAGGAACAGCTGTTTAGGTTGACTTGTTATTCATTCAAATACACTTTCCAGATATAACTGGATCTATAACAGTTCTGTAACAAGAATTTATTTAAAAGCATAATGAAAGAAATAAGTACTTTGTATCTGCTAAATTCTGAATTCTGATGAAAATCACTTTAAAATTTGTGTTTTAAGAACATTTTAAATACTGCCTATAAATATACATTCAATAGAGCAATAGTGTATAAACGTACTTTAACAAAAAATCTTGAGATTATTTGTGAAGTACTACATATCAGAGATTTATGCAGGTATGTAGAGACTTATGCAGAGTATTAAAGCACCCATCCTTACAAGAATGTAATTCTTCCTTTGTTGAGTATGCTATATATAATATACCCACAGAAGAACAAAATAGATGATGAGGAATCCTCTCTGAGAATTTGTCTCTCCTCGTTGTTGAGGAGACAAATACTGAGCTCTTTTCTGCTGCGCTGAAATAAAAGGGTTCATGAAAAAATATACTGATTTTAAAATGTTTCTGTCTTCCAGTTAACTTAGCTACATATTAGATATTACCTACTAGATATTATACATATTAGATTCAAAATATGAACATTGTTTTTAGCTTTTTTTCAGATACTTACATACATTTATATCAAGCAATGGCAAAAAAATGCGGTATAACAATACAAAAGTGATACAATTAGTGAGTATAATGTGTATAACACACAAAGAAATTAAACTCCAAAGTTTTAAAAAAGCAGTGTAAAAAAAAAGTGTAATTAGTAAGTTTGCTAACATGTATTGTTAGAAACAAGCAAAATAAGTGTATAACAGTAAATATTTTCATAAAATAATCCTCGGTAATACACTTCCATGACTGGTAAAAGGAGTCATGTTTTCTTAGCAGACACTGAATTAGATTGTAAGATGGAACTAAATGGCATAGCACAGAAAAGCTTTTGTTTTGTTTTGTTTTGTTTTGTTTTTTTCATCCTGGGAACCAAAGTCATGATCTATATATTGAGATAGGATTTATGAATAGAAAAATAACATATAGTTGCATAATTGATTCCAGTTAATATAGCTTAATGAAAACTGGTCTCATCAGACAAAACAGATTTAATAAGATGACCTCACAAATAATGATGGAGAAATATATTCTGTTGCAATTCACTCATTAAACAGAATAGACCATTTAAAGGAGCAAGTTCTTCTAAGGAAAAAAAAAAATCTAGATCTCAATGACAATTTAATGAGTATAGCCAATGAGATGTTTTGACACAGGACCAAAAAATTCTGGGACCAAAAAATGTTGAAGCCACATTAGCAAGGAAATGCTAACAGTATTGTGCATAGTTCTGTGCAGCTGCTTCTTCTGTATTAGCAATTTGCCGTCAGATCAGTGCCCAATCACATCTGTCCTGTCCTAGTGAAAAACCTCACCAGACCTTAAATTTCACGAGGATCTACTACTGTAGGATCCAAAATGCAAAATTCCCACTGAATGCTGAAAAACTTACTGCAGTTTGCTTCTAGTAGTCAATGCAGCAGGCTCACTCCACTGATATTAAAAGGCTGGGAAAAGGATTATATTTCTCAGAGTTGCCATGAATAACCAAAACATTAAAAAAGCAAAACAAAACAAAACAAACCCAAAACAAACCAACTAACCCACTGTATTTGGGCTCTGTAGAAAGTCAAAGATATGGTACTTACTTTGGTGGCTAGTTCCTAAATGACAGAAAGATAAGATTGCAACCTTGCCTCTGTTTAAGAAATTGGGATATCATTTGGACATATCATTTTAACAGGTGAAAAATACAGTGTTTGAACATTACAGTTCTTCCTCTCAAAAAATACTGCTATGTAAAAATCTATTATTTACTAATAGTTTGTTAATTATTTGCTATCCATCATGTAGCAAAATTTTTAATTAATATGAATCTGATTTGACAATTTTATCATAAATACCATCCCATTATCAATAGCAGAAGGCAGGGGACAATGTTTTAAGGAAAAAATTAAATTAAACCAGGTTTAACACAAACCATACTTTTAGTTTCTGAAGTGTAAACCTATTGCAGTTTTCAGCAGAATTTTTTCAATAAAAATACTCACCTTCATTACTTTTACAATATGATAACCTGCTTCTTAAAAATATTTTTAAAGTAACATCTGCTCACAGAGACACATTTCAGCAGTCATTTCTGTTCTCATGGCAGCCTTTATTTTTCTCAAAGGGAATTTATAAATGAAAAATCAATATTCTTAATTTGCAGTTGATAGTATTTCCACAATGCCTTTAATCTGAGCTCCTAAAACAATTTGTGGCTATAGGTATATCCTTATCTTTACCTGAAGACAGGGAAAAGATAATTCCTATAGGACAGCTGACAGGGAAGAAAGAGCTGTTGTTTCTTTCATACTAATCATATTGCTGCCACATGCTACACAACCTGGGGGCATGTAGTGGTTTGGGTAGAGTTCTCTCTGTGAATTAGAATGTCTCCAGCAAAGCCTCTGGCACAAGGAGATTGGGCACTAAAAGCAGGTGAAGAGGGTATACAAAAAAGGAATCACAATGGGTGTAAAGCTTTCCTTTAGATCCCAAGGGAGACTCAGGTCTCTAACTACCCATTTATCCACAGCAAGTGCTTTGATCAAGGGAAAAAGAATTCTCTCTGCTTAAGTTTCCCTGTTGTTTCATGAATCATTATTATGAAAGTAAAAAAAAAAAACAAAACAACTCCAAAACAACTAATTTAGTGTAAAGTATGAGGATAACAGAACTTCAGTTACTGAATTTTGGAGGTCTGGAAATAAATGCTATTTTTAAAATACAATAGTGGGAAAGTTGAGAGTAGGAAGACTGACAAGTTTCTGGCATACCAGATGTCTTTACATTCAAGGGAGAAACCAGTGAAATGCATAAAATTTACAGAATCCACAGGTCAGTTATGATTACCTACAGAAGTGCATTTGATGGAGAAGAAGGTGCAGCCCTACAGCTGTTGCAAGCATAAGATTTGGAATAACTACGTTGTTTCCTATTTCTGTTCTGCCATACACTTCTTATAGAAGGGCATGCAGATTAAAAATGCATTCCAGTCTTTGCAGGGTGTAAAAATGCACATTCATAGCAATTTTTTCTTTTTTTTTTTTTTTTTTTGCCTAACAGCTCCTTATTATGTTGTGAGCAACTATCTATCAACTTATATAGTCTGCATAGCGTATACAAGTCTATTTTATCACTATGCCTTTCACTCATCATCCTGACACCACTGATTCGTGCATGGTTGTGTGCTTACAGCTAACAAAGGAATTCAGTTTTATAGACACAAAAAACTGAAGCCAAAAGATGAAGTGAAAGCAGTGCCATTGTAAGGCCCATTTGCATTTGCCTGCAGTACATTTGAGACAAGGACTAAGCAAATTATTGAATAGTAAATTGTCTGAATAGCAGGACTGTGTTGGCAAGCAAGTAAACACTAGAGCAACGTTAAAGAAAGAGACAATAATCTGTGTTATCATTCTGGATTTTACAATTACACTTCCTTTGAATGTGAAATTCTATTTTGCAATCATTATCTATGGATGTTCCCGTGCCTTCCAAAAGAGCAGCAGGATTTGTTGCTGATAGTGTTCTTAAGTGCAGTGGAAGTAGATGATGCTGTTAAGGGAGAGTGAAGTTAAGCAAAAAGAAGCGATGGTTTTAACTTTTACAGCTAATTTGCAGAATATGTGTTCTGGAAACATCAGGTGTTTCTATATGCCTGGGGAACACTGATTAATGAGAACATGTACCAACCTTTAAGGCAGTCGTTCCTTAGTCACTCAATTTTTTTGTTTTCCTGTATGGACATCTATTTAACAGCATACATCAAATATTGTGATCCACTGTAAGAGGATAGAAAAATAAATATAATAGAAAAGTTTTTATCTAAAATCTTGCCCTGCAGATGGCTCTGTAGCTGTTCATGTTATATTTTTTTTTTGATTTTGATGTGAGGTTTGTTTCCTCACAACCATATATCAAAACCATAGCTTTTATATTTGGAGTTTTACAGTGAACCTGAGAAATTTCAACAATGAAGTGTGAACCAAGAGGTTACACAATTAATAAAGTAAAATTGTGAGTATAAATGAATAATCAGTAATATCTTGGGTCACACCATTGTAGCTTTAAGTTACGAAGAAGAGTAAATATGTGCTGCCCAAAGATTATTGTGTTGTCTGGGAAAGCAGAAGGGGCTTGTATACTAGCAGAAAGAACTGTCTTCACCAAAGCAAACATGTTCCTTCTGGGAGGATGGGGGAGGGAAGAGAGAGAAGGGAACTTCTGTGTTTTTTCCCCACGCCAGAAAGCACTCAACAGAACTTGTGCAGAAATTACAATCAGGCAGACAAAGTTCCAAGTTTCATCCCTAACCAGATGAGGTTTGCTCTTGTGGGTGCCGAACCAGACCCATCAGCCAGCTGTCAGACTGGGAATCAATCTGCTTCTTTCCAGCAGAGTGGCAAGCAGTGCCAAGCCCCAGAGGGCTGCGGTACACCCTACACCAGCCTGAACAGTCGCTGTGGAAACCCTGCTGCCACTGCTCACTCCCCTCTGCCACTTTGTGAGTTCTTCCCTGAGGAGCCACTCTCAGTCCTAATACTCTCTGATAATACTATATCCTCAGAAGTCTGGCTGAATTTATAACCCAAAAGTAAAGCATCTCTATGCAGAATTAGCAATAATCTCCAGAAATGAGCTACATCAGTCACAGTGCTTAGATCTCATAGGCCTAAGAAGGCCTCAGACTTAATCTTAGAGAAGCAATTTGTATGTATTGCATGAGTTCTAGATAACATATCCAAAATTAAGAGGAAGTATAGCTGAGAGAAAACATTACCTTGTTTAACAAATGCAGTGCTTAAAAAAAAAAAAAAAAAAAAAAAAAAGCGACTAGGGTTCTTTTAAAGCTCTCTGCACTGTATCAATCAACATTTGTTTTCTGAGCATAAAAAAGTCCATAAGGAAACAAACATTTAATATATTTGGCATACTGTATATTAAAGCAGTTGGTTGGAGTGATAAAATTGTTATGAATATTTATAACAGCTCTACTAGCTATGCTAGAAGCAATGAAAATTGGCACTGCAAAATCTACTGCTCTCAGATGCAACTTATATACTTATGTACAACATATAAAATAGATTATTGTCACTTGCCTTTTAAAAAATATCTAGAGTCTCTCTTACTGTTTTCTCCCCATGGACTATCTGAGCAACATAGTCTCATCTCTGTGAAGCCACTTTGCCACCATCATTAATTCTACTGATGTCTCTCCTGTATTTGTCCTTCCAGCTGACTATTCAAACAGCAGTAGTTCAAAGTCAGATACTTCCATTAGGGGCTAGTTTTGCACAAGTTAATTAGTCTATTTTTTTCCACACAGCAGCTGTAATTCTACAGGAGAGTTCATGTAAATTTTAAAATGCCCTACACAGTTTCATGCTTCTTCACTATTTAATTTGAATTTTATCAAAACAACAACCTTTTCTGGCTTTTCTTATTCTGTTGAAATAAACAGTATCAAAGCACCTTAGGTACATATGTGCTGTCAAGTATCACTGAGCAGTACAGAAGTTAATGAATAGAAGAAATCTTCATGTAACAAACTGAATACCCTACTTTCCAAGAGTTAATTTAAATGAAAAATATTTAGTTAAAGCTCTAATCATTTAACACCTTTATGTATCTTTACACAATGTATCTTGGTCTACTAGAATAGCATATAATTATATGTAAAGAGACAGTAAAATACACCAGAAGTAACCAGTAAGAATGTTTTACTTCATTTTTAAACATAACTTCTGATAGGATGACACATTTTAACCCATTGTCAGCAAACAAAAGCAGAAGCCAGAAAAAATAATAAAAAATAAAATACACTAAATTGATAAATATTACAGTGAAAAGCATGTTATATGATCAGTATGAAATATTGGTTTTGATTGATAACATGCAACAACACTTCTATGAATTGTATGCAGAGGAAAAATAGATGATTTTGAGATGGTGAAAAAGGCAAGTAATGTGAGTTTTAGACAATAGGAATGGAATGACAAAAATGTCTCACAAATTTCAAGGAGAAAGGAAAAATAATCTTAAGAAAACACTCTTCAAATAAAAATAGTATTTATTAATTTCATACTGTGAAATAGTTAATACAGCAAAAAACATATAACCTTCAGCCCACGTACTTATGGAAAGAGATTAAATATATATAGAAGGAGATGAAAATCTGTACCTAGGTGGAATGTCATGTTCCATGTGTGAATATAAGTGTCTGTAATGCACTCCCATGTTCTAGCAACATAGAAAGGACAATGCTAACAAATAACTAGATAATTTATTTGGTTTTCAGTAAAGCATTATAGCTTTCACTGGACACAGGGGAACCAGAGTTGATGTACATGAAAGTAACGTGTTGGATAATAAATAGCTACTATGTTAAAAAACATAACTCTCTGAAAAATTCTTTATTACATAATCTTTTATTGCACTAAGGTCCTATATATGCAACCATATACAATCACATAAAATAATGTTATTGTTTAACATAGAAGCTAGGCAATTTGAGCATTAAAGAGAACATAAAAGATTAATTTCATCTGGTATGAAGAAGTTCACCAGCCAGAGGTAAATTTTGTTGTCATTAATAAGATTTTTACTCAGGCTATTACTGAAAAATATGTTCTTATTATATTATATAATGTTCTTTTAAAAAATATTAATGATTCCTGAATAATATTGCTCCAGTTCCCTTGTCAATCCATGTGTTAACTTCTTATATCCTCAATGCTTGAATCAAAACTTCACTAAATTTTTCTGTCCTAGGAAAATAGTGGAGTTCATAGGTATCTAAACAGATGCTATACTAGGACTGGCAATGTACAGTTTATACAAAATGCACAGATTAATCAACTATTCCCCTCAGTTACCTAGTTCTGGTAAGAACCACATAGCTCAAGTTGCAAGGGACAAACAAGGACCACTGAGCCCAACTCCCTGCTACTCACAGGACTACCTATGACTACATTATATGACTAAAAATGTTTTCCAAAAGCTTCTTGAACTCTGAGAGGCTTAGTCCCATGGCAGTTCCCTAGGGAGCCTGATCCAGTGACCAATCACCCTCTCAGTAAAGAAACTTTCCCTTATGGTAATATATAACAATGTATGTTGAAAATGTATCGTGTACCTTTCAGTATCAACTAGCTCAAGCTCACAGTTAAGCCTCTAAAGATTTAGGGATTTTTTTCTGTAGCTATACTTTCATTGTTAGTAGACAATCATCAACATGCAACATTGTATCAGATTATGAGCTATCAGTGCCCTTTAGAGGAGTCTCCCATATGAATGTGTGCAATCAACATAGTAAAGTCATCACAAGAGAGACTGTAACTAAAATTACCTTGTTCATCTTTATATTTCAGCTGAATATAACTAAATTCATTAGGTAACTGTGAAAAAATAATAATAAAAAAATGTTTTAGATGGAATATTTTGGTTTATTATTTTAATTTTCCAATGTAGAAATGGGTGGGTCAGAATCACCATTTTAAATCTCCTAGCAGAATCACAAATAGCCTCCACAAAACCACAGAACCTTTATATAAAACCTCCTATTTTTTAACAAAACAATGAATCATGTGTCAACAACTATCCCCATACCATAAATAACAAGTGAAAATATCATCCAATGTTTGTTTTATTTGGGTTTCATAAACCAAGCAAAACAACAGTTAGAATATTTTAAAATGTTTTAAAGCATTTTTCATGTTGAAAAATTGTTACATTTATTTTCCAAAATCATGGTTTGATGATTGAATGATCTTCAGCCAAAAGGAATTAAACTGGCATCCCAGAGTATTACTTTTCAAAAATATATTTCGAGAGTTTTAAACCCTCTGGTTTTACCCGGGAAGAAAACACCCCCAACGGGACCCCAGTAGTACCTCCAGAGTGGTCTTCAGCGAAGAGGAGGGCAGTGGCTGTTAAAGGAGGGATGGGCAATGATCGCTTTCTTCCAAAATAAAAGGTTTTAATAACATGAAAATAACAAACAAAAAACACCTGAGGCAGGCACTGAAACAGCACCCACCCCAGGGGTAGAAGCGAAAGAGCGTGTGGCCTTGGGGCCAGGGGTTTTTAACAGGTAGGTAGGTGGGTTTACAAAGGCATTATCTTGTAAGGATACACGGATGGGTTACTGTCACGGTCCGCTCAACTCG
>NW_008616336.1:0-1291 GCF_000691845.1 Merops nubicus
TAAAGGATTCTATGATTCTATGTAGAAGTTTCCCAGAGAGAGAATCATAATCTCGCCCTGCCATCCTGGGAACTCTACTTAGAATATCAGGGAGCCCTTCCAATAGCCAGAATCCCTACACAAAACAAGAACTGTGTAAGCAAACCACCCAAGTCCACTGCAAGCAGAATCAGCTCTTATAAAGGTGGCTTCTTGCCCCACCTCCAAGTTAATGTGGAAGGTGGGATCACCTGGTGGTAATCTTCTAATCAGTTCCTACCCAAGGGTGGCCAGACCCTGGGTGAAAACCAGTCGGAAGGGTCTTTCCTGCCTGGTTATGGACATCAGCCATATGTCAACCTTCATTCAGGGCTAGGGATTTAACCCCAGGACTTCAATTAGGTAAAGCTTGACAAAAGGTTTATTTTAAGCTAAACCAAAACTTCTGATGATTTTGAAATTGAGCTCTATGAGAATAGGAGTGATTTTTTATTAACTTGCTGGGGTCTAGCAGAGGAGTAGGACTTGTAGAAAGAAGGAAGTTATTTTCTCCCAGGAACATAAACCTGACAAATAAACCAAACCATTCAAAGGCTTTTGGATATTTCACCCTTCTACAGCTACATAATGGCAAAACTTCTGCACCTACTCTGATCTTCTCATTGTCATTTATATTGGTACACTAGTCTTTGATTGCAATTACATGGTAGAATTTAACACTTTTTGTTTGCATTTCTACATTCTTTGCTTAGTAAACTTCTGCCTTTTTTTTAAATTACACATTAACCCCCCCGCCATGTGTGGAATATCTAAAGGAACCTGGTCAGATTCCTGCACTCTGGCACCACTAACAGTGTAGAACATCCTCCCTGACCTCTAGACTCCCAGAGCACATCTATTCTGTCATCTCCTGCACTCATCAGAAAACATTGAATTCCTCTTAGCCCTGAACCTTCCTCCCTACTTACTGTTTATGGCTGTTGAGTTATGTAAAACAATGTTACAGTGTTTTTTAATGAGAAAAGCCTCACAGAACACACTTTTGCTGTACTACATTCCATGGCTTCACAAAAAAAAAAAAAAAAAAACCAAAAAAAAAAAAAAAAAACAACCAAAAAACACCAACCAAACAAAAAAGTCATATTGCATAAGCTAAGGAAGACAAGCTCAACCTTACAAACAAATTGTTGCTACATGAAATGGCTCCAAATCAGTACATGAAGCTTTTCTAGTTCTCTTCATTTTTTGTGACCCTTAATGGTAAAGTTTAAGTCACTCTCTTATCTAGGGAATAAAATCAAAGGAACCGGCT
>NW_008616336.1:1322-17744 GCF_000691845.1 Merops nubicus
AAATTTAATATCTTTGCTTTAATGCTTTAATGCAGATTTTACAAAGTGAAAAAGAAAAAAGAACTGTTATAGATAATAAGGTGAAATTAAAAGCTGACTAATCTTTCACTGAAATAATTGTTAGCACTGCCATTGATTTGAAAATGAACAGCATACATACAATGGTAGCCTTGACTGTGAAGGCCCTTTCAGAATTTACTTCTTTTGGCATTCTGAAGAGTATAAGCACTTTAATACTCAAGAGGTTTGGGCTTTAGGTGATAAAGCTACTTGCTCACATGTGTTTCCTGAATCCTGCTTAGAAATTTATCAAAGGAGATATTCGTTCATACAATGTGGTTAAAAGTGGAGCATCATGCCTTAGGATATTATGAGGAAAAGGTCTATAGGAGTTCTAAACATCAGTGGTTAAAGTGACAGAATTCAAAGGAGAAAACTGAATTAAAGGTGAAACTTCAACTTGCTCTGAGGGTCCTTGAATCACAGATTGCTAACATCTGGTACAGCACTGTGGGAAGTGTAGTTATACGCTTGTCCTGTTTCTACAATCTTACAAAAACATCTATTGTCCATTTTAAGAGCGAATCTAGAATTATCTTTTCCCTGACTGGTTCACTCATTCATTCATCTGCCCTAATGTTTTTTACCTGGCATGGAAAAAAAGTACT
The DNA here is from genome assembly GCF_000691845.1 of Merops nubicus. Taxonomy (NCBI): domain Eukaryota; kingdom Metazoa; phylum Chordata; class Aves; order Coraciiformes; family Meropidae; genus Merops; species Merops nubicus. The sequence goes on from NW_008616336.1 coordinate 1,991, forward strand.
CACAACTACTGCAAAGATACCACCTTTGACATATTGGGGAGGCAGGGGGTCGATGGGGGTAGGGGGTGTCATGCAAGCTGCCTGAATTTACAGATGGAACCTGCACAGTCAGTAGACTTTTATCTCTTCCTTCCTACTCTGTTTCCTCTACTTCTACTAATTATATAAAAGCATCTTTCAAACAATACTGCATGAACTCTGATACATCTGCTCTGTGGGCAGGGTAGATATGTACTTAATTCCTAGAAATCTATAGATAGCCTGCTACTTTTAAGGAGAAGCCATTGACAAGTGGGAAAGTAGATGGCAAAGACTTGCCTCCGGTCACTTTTTCATCTAGTTCCTCTCAATGTTTTGACTTTGCGAAAAAATATTTGATTATAAATCTGTTATTTATATGCAGAACATAAACATGCCAATAACAAATAGCAGTCTGTGAAAACAGTAGATGACCCCTTAATACAAATATCATGTGAAGGGTACTTAGCTTTATAGATGATTTGTTAGGTGAGAGGATAAAAGCACTGCATAGAATTCCTCAGTGATTTGAATTTGCAACAGTATGTAGAAAGTCATATGGATGTTATTGTAGGGGGAGGTGGAAGAGCTTGAGACCCCTTTGAATTCCTTTTAGTATAAACAAGCCTTGGTCTACTGAAATAAGACTATATGTACTAGTAGGTACACGGCCCGAAATTTAATTCCAACTTTTTGCTTGGCATTTGCCTGATCTGTAATACCACTTCCTCCACTACCAAAAATCTCTATAGAGTGGCTCATTGAAAAAATGTTACTTTGTGACAAGTTCTCCAGCTCCTGCATAAATTAAATCACAACATTAATTCTCTGCACTTGCTTGTTGCCCTTAGATGTGTTAATGGCTCTCAGACTGTCACTGAAAATAGAAAAAACTAAAAAATTGTAAAATGTTGAGATTAAGACAATTGTTATGAAAACTGTACTTCAGAGAAAATCAGTTCTCTGGATTTTCCTAACCTCTGTCATCCTGGTTACAGCTAGTTACCCATAACAATTCCTTCTTTAGGCAAAATGAGAAGGCACATATTAAGAAGTCTGACATTAGCAAAGATTTTTAGAAATCACCAGTGATGATTCAAATATTGATTTTAGACCAGAATTATATACTAATATTGGGACAAATTCCAACATGGATTGGGTTAGGGAAGATGGTAAAAATTAAAAGCATTCAAATACTAAGGAACAGAGAAAACATCAGTTAAAAATCCTCAGTCTTGGACAACACTCTGGTAACATACAAAGATTATACAGTTATTCTATGATTGTGCAAGAGTCTCTCACGCCTGACCTAGGCAGACAATATGTGGAATAATCTTAGTGCATGGAAAAAAAAATTCCTGTCTTATGCTGACCACTTGCCCCACATAAAATGATATCATTAACAGGCAGACAAGCAGCCAAACTCCATTCCCACATCACACACCGGAGACCCAAACTGTCAGACAACCAGAGGGAGGAACAAGTCAATGCACTCACCCACTGCAAAGAATGTGAAGAAGGGAGCAAGGTGGCCAAGGAACCATGCCATGGGAGATGGAATCAGCCAGACAATGAGTCCAACTATGTAGTCATTTTCCAGATAAAAGTTCATGACCTTGCTCTGCCATCCTGGGAAATCCCCTTTCTATGAGCTGTCAGTGAGCCCTTCTGATAGCCGGAATCTCCCCCCCAGCACATCCACTCTACAGGCAAACTCCCCAACTCCACTGAAAATGGGGTCAATTCTCATATTGAGAATCAGTTCCCACACAAGGCTGGCCAGACCCTAGGTGAAAAAACAGTCAGGAGGGTCTTTCTTTCCAGGTTGTGGACATCACCCATATGCGAACCCTCATTCAGGGCTGGGGGTTTAAACCCTAGCCCTTCAAGCTGATAAACAAAAATCTTAGTATTTGACATTGTATGCTTGGATACAACATTTAATATTTTATTTTTTGAAGAATTATCTGCTAATTTCTAATGAAAATAAGCCATATTCAGCTGGATTTCAAAAATGCTGTGGAAGAATTAGCAAAGACACAGTGAATGGTAAAAAGCAGTTACAGGGCAACATTAAAGACAAGGAGAGACTAAACTGATTAAGATTTATCACCGTGGAATAGAAGATGATGAACCAAATGGTAAAGACATATAAAAAAAGAAGGTGTAGATAAGATGAGCAAAGTAGGTAATTCAGTCTAACAATAAGAAAAGGAAGAAATACAAACTGGCATTGCTTTACAGCAAATGTAAGGGTAAAACAAATGTTTTGGGGTTTTTTTTCCCCATAAATGCATAACTAGTGAACTCATTGCAAGAATATTGTGGATTTCTTGTATTAAAGACAAACAAACAAACAAACAAACAAAAATGTGGATAAATTAAGGAAAACCAGATCAAGCCTTGGCTATATTAAATTGAATGACTAAGTTGCAGCTTTCCTATACAGCAGCTCCCTAAAATTATAATCTTTACACAGTGGGAGCTTATGCCAGAGGAGAATTATTCTGTTTACCCTATTTCTAGTATCTTTCCTGGGCCCACATGCCTGGCTCCAGTGGACAACAGTGCCCTAGGCTGAATACATCTTTGAGTCAATCATGTACTCTTCTACTCTTCTACAGACTAGGATTTGAATTCCCAGTCTTTAGGAAAATCTCCAGGGGGATGGATAAACATGCAATGTGGTTTGCATTTTAATTTCAGGCAGCACAGTAGACTGGGTTATATCAGCCTAAATTTGTCTGAAAGACAGTTTTAAATACGGTTAAAAATGAATTTAATTCTTTCACATATTAAAATGTAATGCCCAATATCTTCTCATTAGAAAAAAAAAAAGAGAAGCTGATGAAGTAAGGGAAGCGATAGACCTGTAGGAAGGCCAAGCCCAAACTACCTGCAAGTACAGATTCATATTGCTCTCAAGTGGCCAAATCCAAGAATGAGGGGTTTGGCTTGTGTCTTGGCCTAGGTGTTCTGTTATCCCATAAAGTAGCAGAGAAAATAGTTCCAAGAATAGCTTAATAATAATTTAATAATTTTGTTTCCATGGAATGGGACAGTTTAGTGCAACCTCACAGCTATTAACAATTTCATAACTTAAAAACCTGATTCTGTTGGCTACATCCAGTAGCTCTAATTAATTGTCCGTGTCTTGATCATATATGCTTTGTAAGTGCCTTAAAAGAAGGAGTGCAATATTAGGTGGAAAACCTGAATTTCAAGATTTCAGCTATTTCAGTGGGTTAATCATATGTAGTAACTGTAAAATCTTGAATATGACTTGTTGCAGCAGTTATAGTTTAAGCTGCTTTGTTACAAGAAAATAAACCGATAACTTTACATGGAAAAATTTGGCCATCACACAGATCAGGCTAGAACCTCACAAATTTTGTCAACCTTCACCTTGTTTATGAAACATTAATAAAGAACAAAAACATTCAGGGAAAAATATTTAAAGTCTTGCTAATCCTGGATGTCTCGATTTCCATGTACTAGAGCTAAGTTTACAACTGATATGATCTGATTTTCAGGTATGCTGGTGCTTTGAAATCCTCTGCGTCAAAAATGGAACCGATGGAGGTTCAGGCTCCCTAAAAGACACATTAGTTGTATTCAGAGGTTGAAATGTGTATGGACCTGGACTGATTTCGGACACAGACATTTTAAAATATTTTCTCTGCTAGCTAAAGGAGGTAGAGCAAGAACATGTCCGGGAGAAGGCAAACCTGGAGGGAACTGGAGGGACTTAAGCGTCACTATACCCATAAAGGTAGGAACCTCACTGTGGAAGTAGCCTGTGATACTCTCTACACACACAGCATTTGCACAAAATGCTGGTCAGGAACTGCTAATACTTTTTGTTTTGCAGTGAAATGCTGCCACTTGTCCTTTGTGACAATTCAGTTCATAAAAAAGATAGTCCTTTTAATGCACAGTGTAGTCTGGGTCTTGCATGGACAAGGCACTCATCATTTACACAGAAACACCTAAGAGTTGTTCTTGTGAGGGGAGACACTCTTCACTGCAGCTCAAGCAAAACAGGCTAATCAGGGGCAGGTTTCATGTCTGTCTGCCAAGTTGGGAACAGAGCCAGTAAGTATAGCAAATACCTCAGATGCATTCGAGTGTGCACCTGGTGTTAGTTAATTGGGTGAAGAGTTTTTGCCCGTGGGTGGAAAGGATTTAGTGACAGAAGGTTTTTCTATTCTCTCACTACCACCCTATGCAATGAGAAGGAGAATATGATTGACTGGCCTATTTTGCAAGACTATCTGGGTCAGGAAAAGGGAATGTTCAAGGTTAAAAGCAGAGTTATTTGATTTACAGAAGATAAATAAGCAAGTTCTAGGATACATGAAGGACAAACATCATTCCTCTCCCAAGTAAGCCTTTATTTCACTGGCAGGGAAATAAAAGGTGGAGGAAGAAGGTTCATCACAGTGATCTTATTGCTGATTTCTCCACCAAGGTGTTTGTATGTGGGTGAAGTACGGCTGGTTTCTTTTTCCATTATGTGTGTCTTCAAAGAGCACATAGGCACGGCTAGCAGAAAACGACACAGTAGTAGCTGCTAAGGTTAATAAATAAATGACAGTAAAAACTTTCCCAGATTTAAAGCACGATTTTTTTTTTTTTTTTAAAATTCAGATTCACAGCAACCACTTACTTTGGGTCTATTTTACAAGTAGGGGAAATGCAAGTACAGAGCTTTGAGGGCCAGATTCTGCAGGCTGTTCTCTGCTGCAGAAGAATCTGTGCAGTGCAGATGTTGTACAGATCTGCTCAGAGATGCATCACGATTTACACACTGAAGATAGGAAGCATAACATTACTGCAGCTTCAACTGCACTGAAGGAAAAGCTGTGACCATGATAAGGTAGAAGATAGTGTAGCCTGTGATGTAACAATTATGTTCCTTTCTCATGCCACTTTGCCAAGCACGTTTCTTCATGTTCATAAATAGCAGAAAACAACCATTCTGACTTCTCTTGCTGAAATCAAATTGTAAGGCAGTAAGAGATTCAGCATATTAATTAAATATGAAATCCTTCTATTCCACTAGAAAAAGTAGGAAAGCTTAGTTCTAGCAACAGAAATACAGTCTTACTTAGTCATCATCAATAGTCCAACTCATCTATATACCAAAAGATGGAGGAAAGTGTTGAATCTGTTGTGACATGAGCCCATAAAGAACTTTAGGCTTTTTTTTTTTAAAAAAAACAACAACAACAACAAAAAATGTTATGAGAAGGTGGACTGCAAATGTAAATATAACGAGGAGGTGTGAGGGTTCTAGTGGAGGTTTAGAAGTAAACTGTATTGATGACAACAAATTAGGAGGAGCTAACAGTTCCTTAGTAGCTAGTAGCTACTAAGTCTCTCTATTTAAAGTTTAGATCAGTCAAGCAAATGAAATTTAACCTATTGTACCTTCTGAAATGGTTACAGTTGGTAATATCCTCTCTCTGAGGAGAATCTTGTGATGAGGAGAGTCATATACATCTGTGTTAGGAGCATTCAGCAACAGGAAAAAGAGCCAGGGATTAGAAATGGTTAAGGTTCTAGAGCAGTTGGTTGGGAGTTTTTGAAATGAGGTTTCAACTAGATGTGTTTTCAGTCCTATCTGATTGATAGTGTGATGAACAAAGCTACACTCCTACATTTGTCAGAATGGGAGCTCAGAAGGTCTCTGCACTGTGTTGCAGGACAGGCAACCCTCAGGATCTTATTGCAGATTCATGATTTCGTTCAGATCTTTCAGAGGTGTCATGGAGTTGCACTAGGATAGTAACTGTTTCAGCAGTGGTGTAAGGATACTCAAAATCAATAGCAGAAGGAAAAAAAGCCCAATACGTTTTGAGGCAAGAGAAGACAGGTGCCATAATGCACTGTTGCCATGTCCCATACTTAGGGATGAAATACTAACAGCAGGTTGAGTGACTGTCATGCTACTTGAGATATCAGGATTTGAGAAACCACCCTGCATCTTTGACATCTGCAGGAATGAAAATAAAATGAGAGAGCTGGCTCTCTCAGTGCTCAGATTCCACCAAATCTGCTTTGCACATATTCATACACTACAACAACAACAATAAAAATATATCCTAAAAAAGAAAGATTTAATGAAATTTGTTGTAATAGAATAAAATCTGGTTTCAGACAGGACAATCATCTTTTTGGATCAGGAATCTAAAAATGGGGCTTGAGGCTTTGAGGGCAAGTTACAGCGCTCAGATACTGCATTGTAAATGTTACAATTTGAAAGGTGGATTACAGGAAACACTAGTCCTTGAGCCATGAACACAATTAGAAAATGGACAATCTGCAAATAGAAAGGGAGATGATATATAGGAAATATACTCTTTAGTATCAGTAACTCCCTTGCTCTATTAGGTAAAATTCTTCACTTAAAAATTTGAATATGAGTTTGTTTTGGGGTGATTTTTTGCATGAAAACTATGTTTCTTGTTTCTGTCAAAGTTACAGTCTGTGATCAACTGCACACACAGCCCCAGTGACCTCTGCATCTTCTTGTAAACCTTGTTCAAGTGATGCCTAGCTGGAGATTTATCTGAAGATTTGAGGCGGCATCTAGAATTTTGAGGTGATATACTAGCGTGACAAGACGAGAAATATTAAAAATGTCACCAATTAGAATTAAAGTGTGAATTAATCTTTGGACTTTTTATCATTAGTATATAGAAACTATTACAAATTAGTATGGCTAGCCACAAAGGTCCATTAGACACCGTTTGTTTGTCTCTACTAAGTATTTAAAAGTCAATTTTCCACTTTAGATCAAAAAGAGAAAGAGTGAAAACTTGAGAGTAGGAATAATATTATCTTGGTGTGTCTCCTTTCCATTTTAATCAGGTTAAAAGCTATTTTTAATAGCAGACATACTGATGGAAGACTTGTTATTTTTGAACTTTTAAGTCATTCTGTTTTAATCTGTGACCTGATATTTTTATGAGGCATTGTTGAGCTTGTGGGAGGAGGGTTTCCTGTCTGACTGCAGTTAGCAACCTTTCCTTCAGCTTTCAAAATGGCAATGTTATGAGAGGTCCAGCCACACTCATGCAAAAATTACAATAATAAAAATGTAATAGAAACCAGGAACTTGGAATTCTGCAATAGTATGAACTTTTTACCCTTCCAAATCTGGCTTTTGCCTCTTTTCTTCAATGTGTCAAATGTCATTTTCCTACTGATCAAACAGGTTTTAGTCCCATTATTTTTCTAAAAAAAGCTCTGAACATTTGTGGTTTGTAAAATAGTTATTTTGTGTGACCAGAAAACAAACAAACAAAACAAACAAAAAAAAAAGCAGTGCAATGACACACAAACATCTCTTGGATTTATCCTTGATAACCTATCTGTTAATCCCTGAAAGGAACTCTGCTACCAAACATATCCTGGATTTGACCCACTGATTCCAAAGTAAGAAAGACAAATCCAAATGATTCACAAGTACTAACTGCTTAGCCAGCACCTGTCTCTACTCTCTGCCATGGACTCCTTTCTGCCATTCAGCAGAGATCCTCGCCTCCTGCATTTCTGAATTCACTAGCGTTTGTAGCAATACCAAGCGGAAACCTGGGGACAGCAGTGTTAGCTCATCTTTCCCTTCTCCTGAGTTGCAAAGACCCCTGACTTATCCCTCAAGCTAGACTATCCAATCAGCATTTTTCTTTATGTCATCTATAGCTCAGCTGCTTGAGGATATAGTAGGGTACCCTACAGAAAATTCTTCCGTATTGATTAGCAGTTATTTCCCAAAGGATGCAGAAGGGAGGTAGGAAAGAAACAAAAGCAAACAATATGCAAACATTTAGAGGAGCAAGAAACATCATGGAAAATTTACGGAACAGTTTAAATATCCCCAGTGCAATATATGAGTTAAGTCCCAAGTGTAGTGACATCATCAGCTTTGATTGAATTAATTGTAAGATGCACAAGTTAGCACTTGTCAACATCTTGATGTTTGACTGTAGGTGGGAATTCGTGCAGTCTAACAATTAAAACAAGGGGTCAGTCCGTATTTCAGGGCTAGTTTTGAGTCTGCATTGATTCATCAATCAACCTGAAAAATAAAAAGTTCATTGTTTTTCCATTTATCTGTGTGCAATGGACTTAATAAGTCCTGTTAGTGAATGAGCTGAATGTAAATTTCAAGAGAAAAAGATGTTATAAAAGTGTAAAACTGTTTTCGTTATGAGTTCAAAAACATCACTTTACTTTTAACAGTCTAAGGTATAATGTTACCAGCCATTTAATGCTCTGCTTGTCTCCCTTGTTTCTTACAAAACTCTATTTCCTTTGGCTGGGAACAGTTTCTCATGACGTTATTCTCTATTTAACACTATAAATTCAAGAAGTTCAGGAGAAAAAAAAAAAAAGAAAAAAAAAAGGGGAGGGGGCATCTCTCCTGTCTCCTTAGTCCCAGAATATAACATAGTAGCTAAATTAAGATGTATCTTGACAAGAGTTATGACTAATTATTAAGGAACAAAAGAAAAGAAACAAAAGAACACTCAGGAAGCTATGCAGTAGCTTTCATAGGTGATCATCAATGACATAAAAGGTACTTGCTTTGCAAAGTTTTTAAAGTGCAGGGGTAGGATTTGCACTTTGGGTTTGCTGAAGAACTGTGACATTTAGCAGGAATACAGGAATGAATTTATGGATTTCTTTCCCACTGTTCAGCATAGCTTCTAGATGCAAATAGGTCAATAAATACATAATTGCAGGGCAAAAAAACCCAAAACAACCACCTTTTGTCTCTATAACTGTTATCTTCAAATTTCCTCAGAGGACCAAATAGTTATTTGTGGTTTTCAAGTCCAAATGTATAGTTGGTATCTGAAGGCAAAAACTATTACAGAGTTAGTCCCTCTCATCTTGAGCGAACAGCTGTTTTTTTAATATATATCCATATGAAATTTCATCTTTGTTATCACATGGTTTGAATACCCTGATTAAGTGATTGTTAAGAGGGGGCTTCTCCAAGTTTAATGCGAATGGCAATCCATGTTCACTTTATGAGAAAACCTTTTGGGTTTTGTTTGTTTGTTTTTGTTTGTTTGTTTTTTTTCTGAATGGGAATAAAATAGGTTAAAAATATCTTTATCAGAAATCCAGAAGATTATTTTGAACAGTATTTAGTAATACATTTGGACAACCAGTGACTGGTCTATACACATAAAGAAGTACTGAAAGTGATTTATCCAATACAAATATAAGAAAAAAGCAACTGACTTAATGCATTAGTTCTTTCAAATATAAAAAAAAATCTGGGCGATGTTAGTATTGGATACTGCACTGACAATCTTCTAGGCACTGAATTACTACAACGTTATTTTTACTACAGCCTGTTTTACTATTGTCTATGTTTTATCCTTCTTGTGAAGTTTTACTCTCTTTTCTCCATCATCATTCCAAATCATTGCCTAAAAAAGTGTTTTTATGGTTGACAGTGGATTTTTGTTTCTATGATTTGTTATGCATTTGACCTTTATAGAAGATGCATTGGGACTTAATTCTGCTGTGAGTATTTACTTACCAGGAACTCAGCCTGAGATTCATACAACCCAGTTTACATAAGCTGAACGGTCATTAGGAGATAATGACTTTCAGTCAGTACTATCTGAGGCTGAATTTGAAGCAGCATCATAAGGGTCAAAGGCTTTGACTCCTGTTTCCTTTTCTCCTCTCCTTAGCAACTTATCAGTCTTTTATCTTGTTATCAGCAGCTGTTTAAACAAAGATATGAAGACACATATTTCTTTTGAAAGGATCAAGAAGAAACATTGTGAGATGGTGTTTTCTCAAAGATAGGTTTGAAAAGGTAGCAAAAGAATCTTGAGTAATTTAATTTTTCGTTTTCTTTTTTTTTTTTTTTTTTTGCTTGCTTGTTAGCTAATCAGCTTGCATTTAATAGTGGTGAAGATGATGCATTCCTGAATATAGAGTTCTTTTATTTAATAAGCATGAAAAGTGTTAAATCAGCCTTGTGAACACAGTCCCTTCCATTTAATAATGAATAGAGGCAAAAAATAAATAAAATCTGATACTGCTTAGTTCATAAAACTTAGTTTTATTGTCCATTTCCTATGGAGCCAGGAAAAGACTCTGGATCTCTGAAGTCTTTCTGAGGACACCAGTAAACATAACAAACCAGCTATGTTACATTCTTTGGGCTTTGGTGCTTTTTTAGATTTACTTTTGTGTAAGTGGAAAATAATTTAATTTCTTTTCCTTTGCTGAAATAGAGCAGGGTGGGGGAAGGTTATGAGTGCCATAACGAAATCATAGCTTGTTTCTAATTTTTAGTCTTGTTCTACTTGTAAGTTGGAGGCCAAGAGCTTAATGAACTTTTGAGCAGAATTATTAGCAGTATCTCATGAACCTGGATGTTGCTTTTCTTGAAAGGAATAGTGATAATCTTGCTCCCTGCAACATGGTTCACAGTTTCTCTGTGATAGGAAAGAACTTTAAAGAAATGTTGAAATTTTGAAGAAATATATTTAAAAGAAAGCACTCCAAAAGTCAGACATAGCTTTTATTAGCCTTGAATTAATCTTTGATCAGCTAGAGAGCTCATTGAGATAAACTGCTCTATGTTCATGAGGGGAAAGACTTGATTTACAAAAGCTTATCCTGAAAGACACGTTATTTAATTCATTGCAGGCTAGAGCGAAACCTAAGATTTTCTAACAATGAATGGAACAAATTATTGTGTATACTACAAAATGCTGGTATCCCCTTATTTTAGTGTTATCAGAAGCAGTGGTGAGGAAGTGGAATTAGTTTTATTAGATGTTGTCACTAATAGAAGGAGCACAACGTCCTAGCACACAGGTGGATCCTCACCTGCTAAAACTCTCCCACAAACATACTGTCTTCTACTTTCCTATGCTTACTATCCATCCCGTTTCTCTGCAGAATCCTTTCTTCCTTTGCACCACATGTGCACCCACAGCTAGGTTCCAGCATCAGCTCTTAAATCTCTCTTTGGCTTGTGTCCTAGGTTCCCTGAAGTAGTTTTCTCTCTGAGAAATTAAAACAAACTGAAAGATGGGAACGGTGCTTCAAGTAGTGTGTGCTTTCATGGAAGGTAGTGCTTTCTAGAAACCAGTAATACATCCAACATTACTGTGATATACCCTTGAAATATAATGTGTCCAGTCTACTTTGTAAGGAAAACTCCCACATATTGTGGGTACAAATATCAAAACTTAAAAATTAATACATGCTCATTCAGCACTTACTATATTATGACTGAACTATTGCTCAAAAACTTTTTAGACAAGACTTCTCTTCCAAATTGATCTCAGAACGTTTTAACTAAATTTTTAACTAATATTAGACCAGAATCATTGCAGCAAGTTTAAGAAAGTATGATCCAAACTTACAGCTTTTTCTGTCTAAAGAAAGAGAGGAATTAAGTTCAGTGAACAATCTAATAGCCTTCATATTGCAGGCAATCATAATTTGCTTTGGTTGATTTCCCAATGTGTAGAAAATCTTTAATTTTATAAATCTTTTTTGTGAAAGGGGAAGCACTTTAATAGTCAGAATTAGAGATATATCTCCCAAAATCTTCTGTTAGAATAATTATTAGAATAATTTTTGTAAAATATTAATTTGAAGTCCTAATTTCTAAAATTTCTTTATACACATGACATAATGGATGTGATTAGTTCCTGTTATATCCAATATTTTGTAAGAAATGCTGTGCTTACCATCCAAGAAGGGGAAAAAAAATAAGAGAGCAAGCCTGAGCATATTTCTAATGATCTCTTAAGTTTTTGTATTAAATGCCATCTTTCCATCTATGACAATGATCAGTACATTTAGAAATAAAATAAAATAAAATAAAATAGCTATTCAAGCTGGAAAATCTGAGAAAGTCAGAAAGAGTCTGAGAAAGCCTTCTTGTTGAATGGGTAGTGTTCAAATAAAGAGGTCAACAGCTCTTTAAAACACTGTCATATCAATAAGACAAAGAATAAGCATGATTGGAGAAAACTAACTTCAGAATGCATTATAACTTGCTGGAGGACTGGTCAAAGAAATGCTATCTGAATGAGTTAAACTCAGATTTTCACTACTTACCGTGTAAACTCCAAGGCCCAATTAGGATCTCTCCATGTAACTATATAGGGAACACAGTCCTGATCTGTACCTGCACTCTTGCAATGTACAAATGACATGTGCTTACTTTTGAAAGCTCAGTACAAATCAGCCCTGCTTTTTCTTCCTCAAAGCATACATAAGTTGCCTTTTATTAGCTGTTTTTTTTTTCTCACGTAAAAAAAAAAAAATCTTTTTAGCTGGTTAACATCTGTCCTTATTTTGCAAGCAATTTTGTAGGCTCGCAATTCTCAAAGCCCTGTCTCTAAGCCTGCAGATATACTTCAGCAGAATAAGCACTCTTGAAAATATCATGCCAGAGAATTTTTGGTGAAGGTCCAGTCCTTTCTTTTAAAGAACAATTCATTTGCCCAGGTTCAAAAACTGCAAACATTCTCTTCAAATTAATATCCAGAAGGCAATAGTTTTGCTTATCAATCTATCAATTTTGGCTTCATTTTAACAGAGGCTCCATTAGCAAATGTTATTTGATGTGCTTCTAGGTATCAGAACATAGGAGTAGAGTCTTTATAAGCTTGACATGTAAATTGCAGCATGGAGAAATGACTATTGACTGCATTTATTACATACATTTATTGGCCAATTTGTCAGTTCCTAGTGAAACCACTTGCTTACTCTGCCAGAACAAAACAACATTCAACAAGAGGAGTGGAGGGAGGAGGTAAGCTGTGAGAAATCAGTTTGTGATGTACCTCTACATCCTCAGGTTATGAGATAATGAATAGGAAGAAAGGAATATAAAAACGTTAACGTACTAACAACTTAATTATCATTCTCTCACTCACCTGTATGTGCATGCATGTTCCTTTAGCAATGGTGCCACAGGAGCCAAATCCTTTTGGATGGTTAAGTATTTTTCCTTCCGTGTTTGAAAAAGTCATTGGTGATTATTAGTTGCAGAAAGGTAATTTACTACTTGTTATTGTCTACTAAAATAGCTACTCTGTGAGCCAAAATAAAGAGATCTCAGGTGTCCACTCAACAAGTGATGAGACATTTTTTAAAAACCCTCCAAGCAGCCCAATAGCAGCAGCGTTAAACGTTGACTATGTCTCTGGCATCTCATACTAACAGAGCTTGTTTCTATGAAGAAGGCTGTTCACTTGTTTGTTGTTTTATCTGGCACTGCTCCCTGCACAAAAATCAATCTCCAATTCCTTTTAATGTTTAGCACTAAATCCAGAAAGCAAAACAAAGCATGAGTCTTGCATTTGTTATAGCAGCCTCTTGTGTTTGGCTTCAGGGCAGCCTTCTAATCAAGGGAATGAATAAACAGTCATTGACTCACTTTCAAAGAAAATGGGAGACAGCTCAATCTTCCTGAAGCCAGCATGGAGAAGGGGCCTCCAAATCATAAATCAAAACACGATCAACCTGTTAATTTAGCTTGGCAATTATTAAGATGTTAAAGCATTTGTACTACTATGTTTATTGATGGAGGCTGAGGGACAAATGCAAACTTCCTTAAATCTCTACCTTCATGGAAAATGGAACTATCTTATAACCAATATACCCTTTTCAAGGACAGGATTTTTTTTTCTTTTTTAATTTTCTTATTTGCCTTTCTCCATCTAAAAGCCACATATGAACATATGCATATGTATTTTTTTCTGCATGTAAATAGTAATAAGTAGGTGTAAAAAGTGCTCAATAAGACAAAATAGCATTTCCTACCTACTATTTTCCATGCAGCAAATTCACTGGAGAGTTGCAGAGTTCTATTTCCTCTTATTCCTACTTCAGTTGTATGAATCTTAACTACTGTGATCGTTTCAAATACAGTGGGAGATTCCACATAACCTTTACTTTAGGCTACTCTGAGGAGATGCGAGTATGATTACAGAAATCTCAGAATCTGAATCAGATTCTCAAATAAGTACTCTGACAGTATATAGTCCAGGATATAAAAAATGAGTGACCTCATCTTACATCTTTCTTTCTACCAGTATTTTCTAAATAAGAAAAACCTAAGAAACCTTTAGACTCTTTTATTTTGCTGTTAAATGCTAGTTGATATTCTTTATTGTTTCAGAGAAAAAAACTGAAGAAGGATATCCTGAAGGATCTGAGAAGAAATATGTAATAACTTTTAATCTATTTATTATTGTTTAATATCACAATTTTCAAGGTCTGCTTTCTTAGACTTTTTTTTAAGTGTTCAGGTCTGGAAATGAACGGAAAATGGAAAGTGATTCTTTTAGTCCTTCTCCTCCTCATATTTCCAAAATTCTCTAAAGCATTAAATTATTAATTTCAGAAATTCCACCTGAAGTTGAAAGTTTTAAAAAACTCTTGCAGTATAATTTCCTTTTATTATGTGAGCTGCAATAACAGAGATTCATTTGTATGGATAATGACCTGTTTCAAGCAAAACTAGCAGTTTCTCCAAAATCGTGTGCATTTTGATTAGGACAACAGCGCATCAGATAACGTGCTGCTACAAATTGTTTCTAAAAAACTGTAGTTAATAAATATGTTCACATTACGTTGTCTTTATTAACTGAAAAAAATAGGTTTCAATCCATGCAGAATATAGAAAGCTGAAAGGCTGTATTTCACAGAGAGTAATGGAATTTCAGTAATTCCAGGTAGCTCATCAGGCTAAGCAGCTAATGAAGCATGCTGTTGCATCCAACAGCAATTTTTGAGTTACTGAAATGCTGAGATTTGAACCTCGAGCCCCAGATTAAAGTTGACATATGGGTGATTCCCACAGCCCTTCATAAAGACATGGTGAGTTTGCCTTATAGCTTCCCCCCAAGGTGCAGCCGGCCCTGCAGGGAGAGCCATAAAGGAAATGAGCATCATGGGTCCCGCACTGAGTTGACAAAGGTCAGGTGTCTGCCTGGGGATAAAAGCTGGGACCACTTGCAGGGAGTCAGGAGTGTCTGTCTGTGGAGTGCCCTCCACAGAGCTTCCTGGTTCAGGGAAGACCTCCTGACTCTCCCTGGAGCTGGGCCTTGGTCTGTTTAGACCTTTGTGAACGCGGGCTGATCGGGTGAGAGTTGCCATGTGGGCACCTTTTTCTTATATGTTTAACTTTGTGATCTGGCTGTTTCCCTTGCCAACTATGGGAAACCTCAGGTCTCTCTTTGTACCCCCTGTTGTGGGCCAAGTCACATCTTTTGTGGGATTGTTGAGGGTGGTGTCAATTATGTACCAGCTGATTGATCTGTTTGTACCCCCAGCGATCATTCATGGAATGTCCTTTTTGTTTACCGTACAGTCTGTGTATTGGTTCATCTTCCTGCTGGCTGTATCATTTTTGTTGGGCCTGTCATTGGCAGAACAGTTACTTGCCCAAAGGAGGAAAACAATGCTTCAAAATCTTTTCAATCTGTGGGGTTTTATACAGTATTTTCAGTGTTTAGCTGGTTGAATTCAGTGACCTTGAAAAACTGAAACAATTTGATTAAGGTAGGCATCACTGTAAAATATGCTTAAAATGTAAAAAATTACATATTCATCTAACCATTCCTTCCCTCTGAAAATCCTGATTTCTTATAATGCCATAGAATTGTGCATCATTGCTGTTCTGGTTCTTAACTTTCAAATTTTCAATGTAAAATCTCTTTTG
>NW_008616337.1:0-2567 GCF_000691845.1 Merops nubicus
GGGGCCTCAGGTGGCTGCTTTGTTTTGCTCCTGGACTCTTACGAAATGAAATGAGAGGAAATAAATTGTAGCACAGCTCCCCCGCCCGACTTTCTGTTCAAACGCCAGTTCTCGGCCGAGGCTATTGTTCCGCAGAGTTTCATTTTAAACTGCTTTATTAGACGCTCTAAAATATCACTTCCTTGCTCTTGAAGGCAGCCTGTTCCTACAAGAGAGATAAAAGCTGACGGCTCGGTTGCGAAGGGGAAACCAGCTGACTGCAGTTTTTGAACTGAAGGCAGCCCTGGGAGTGCTGCTGGGTTATGAGCCTTGCCGGTGCCTGCTCCCCTCCACCCCGGGGCCAGCTCAGCTCTCACGCTGCCGAGGCAAGAGATTCAATTAGGATTTGGCCTCCTTGCAGGAGCGCCCGTGGAGCGCTCCAGGCTGCTCGGATGTGGGGCGAGGAATTGGGCCGAGTCTGTTCCCACGTCCTCCCAAACGTTGCTCTTTCTTGTGCCTGGCTGCAGGCGCAGAGAAGCTCCACAGCTCCTGTGCCTTCGGTTCCCCTTGGAGGGGAAAAAATTACTTTATTTTCTTCCAATAGATTCTTATTTCAGCTGTAAGTACGGTGCAGGCAACGCACGGGAGACGCCACCCCATCCTTTGCCTGGGGCTTCAGCCTGGGCACTGCAGAAAGAGGCTGCTTCCCAAAAAGGGGTTTTTCACCCGCTTTGCCCCCTCTTGCTCCCGAGGGGCTGGTTCCTGGCTGGGGGAGCAGCAGAACCGTCCAGGACGTTGCACAAGGGTTTTCTCTGAAGGCTCCTCGCCGCCCAGCGAAGGCGTGAGCACGAGCTCTGAGAGAGCCCCGCAGCTCCCGACACGTCAGTGGCAGTTACTCATCGGGAGAGCTCCAGGAGCAGAGCAGGGGGGGGCTCTGCCGCCTCTCCTGGCACTCCTGTCCCCGCGAGGTTTATCCCCCTCGGGCGTCGACGTGTTCCCACGGCCCCGGTGGAGCCCGGTGGGGCTGGCACAGCGGCAGCTGCAGCAGTGGGAAGCAGCACGGTTTTATTCCGGCTGTTACAAAAAGTACCCTTGAAAACCGTCAGGAGAAGGCAGACTGCAGCGCGGCCACCCGCGTGCCAGGGGATGCCACGTGAGCGCGGCCTTCACCTCTGTCTCCTGGCTGCTCCTCCGCCACCGTCTTAGAGCCGTCATGGCACCTGCCTTGGCAAGACCCGTGGCGTGGTGGCCTCTTCCAGCCCGGTGCCACGAGGGCTCCTCCAGCTCGGAGAGGGGCTGTGGGAAGGTTGGCTGCTTCAGATGCCGGCGTTTCTCCTTGGCATGGCTCCAGCCTGGTCGGCCTCTCCCTCACCAAGCTGGCATCTCTTGGATGATGGCCAAGCCATCGCTGCAGGGTGTCAGACAGGGACCCCGGGTAGACCTCGGGCTGCCCAGCACCTCTCAGAGCTTGTTCCTGGAGGGGGACCAGTGAGAAGAAGGGGGTCCCTGTCCCCCTGAGGAGAAAGGGGTTCTCGTCCCCGCTCTGATGACCAACCTGATGCAGCAGTTCCCAGAGAGCTGGATCAGTTAAATTAATGAATCCTCCCTAATGCCAGCATTCAAGGAGCTTCCTAATACGTGTCAGTAGACATGGCATTAATGCTGTCTCCTGTGACCTTTACATCACCGTCCAAGTCCAGGCTCCTCTTTTTGCCCTTTTGTATTCCCTTTCATATTTAATATTAAATCTGATTTATCTGCAAGAGACCTTTATAATGTGGCTCAGACAGCTTGAAAGGATTTCACAATCGCTCCCTGGGGCAGAGCCACGGGTGGAAAAAACACCAGCCTGAGGGCAAGAGGCAGAGCTGGCAGAGCTCCCTCCCCTGCTGCTCATCACCACACCAGGGTCTGATCTTCACCCCGGTGCTTGGGGCACGTGCTGCGGGGGGTCCCTGCTGACCCCACCATTTCCTCCAAGGTCAGCACGCAGCAGACTCGGGTTGCTGCCCGGGGCTGGCAGCCGCTGCTCTCCGCTCCTGGGTTTAGGTGCTGCTGAGCACAGGGAGGCTCTAAGGGACCGTCTCACAGGGGGAAGCCGGGGCTCCGGGGGGCTCCTCGCACGCAGGACTCCGCCGTGCCTCCCCCGGGGTCCTCTCGCGCCTCCTTCGACGCTTTTTCTTTACTCGCTGCAGATTATTTCTTTCATGCAGCACAAACCGTCTGCCAGAGCCGCGACACGCGGCTGGGGAGGGAGGAGGGCGGCTGGAGGGAGTGATGGATGGCGCGGGAGAGGCCGGCTGCGGATCTCAGGGACATGTACAGCACTTTAATTGGCCGGCCTGTGCAGATTTCCTCTCAAACAGCATTTTTTAATCTAAAAGAAAGCGAGAAACTGGAACGTGTCTTGCTTCTTTCATGGCTTCCCTGGAGGCAGCAGCAGCACATTAAGGAAAAAGAGAAGGAGGAGGAAAAAAATAGTCAGAAGCACCAGGTGGCTGAATATCTTGCAGTCTAATTGATTCCTCTTTAATTAGTACAAAACCTGTTGCTCTCAACCAACGTTGAGTGCCAGGTTTGGAGCGAGC
>NW_008616338.1:0-2521 GCF_000691845.1 Merops nubicus
CACTTCTCTGCTCGCCGCGGGCTGGAGCTGGCTTCAGCCATCACGTATTTCATGTGGATTCATTACGTGTCCTGACAGTTTTAGAAGGTGTTTGCAAAGTTTGACAGCAGTTTATCAACAGTGGAATGACCAGATTTAAATAAAAATAGCTCTATATAATCTTTTTTTTTCTTTTTTTTTTTTTAAAGTAACACTGAGGCATTTACCTTGTCAGCTTATTCAGTACCGTTCCAGTCCTGTGCAAACAGATTTTAGTGCATTATTTTTGTTCCAGAATTGGCATCTGTGCTGCCCCTATTGCTTGCGTTCAGCTTCTCCACTCCTCCGTAGTTTGGATGATTAACAGCACGGGGGTTAATTATGTTTCCTCAGTTGGTAGATGCGATTATTACACGTTCGTGGGTTTTACTCAGTTTCAGTACTGCTCATCCAAGTGGGTCCCGTTTCCATATTCCACTGGATATATGATTCACCTTGCTAAAGGTGAAGAGAGCAAATCTCCTCCAAAAGGAATAATACTCTGAGCTTGCCTGAGAGCTCATGTTTCATTTCTGGGATTGTAGTATCTGCTAGGACTGCTCTAAATTATAAGAGCAGAAATCATGTTTTGGTTTGTTGGTTTGTTTTTTTTTTCTTTTCTTTTCCTCTTGATTAATCTGGAAAAAAAAAAACAAACAAACAAACAAACCCAAACCTCACATATTTAATTTCAAGTGTCTCCTTAGATAAAAACTGGGTAGGCTGAGCTGCATTTTCTGTTGGCTTTTGAGCCAGAGGCTCCTGAGCAGCCTCTTCTCCATGGGGCAGCACCTGGCCTGCCCTGCACCTCGCGCTGGGTGAAGGTGGCAGCTGGCCTTGGTAGGAGGGTGGCTCACGTCTGAGGAGCTGGGCATCGCCGCCTGGTTTCCTGTGTCTGTTTTCCCACCCTGGGGTGTGATGTGCCTTCAGTCAGGAGGGTCCTTCCCATCGTGGCTGGGTCCTGCAGCACCTGGGGAGAAGCAGCTGGAGGCTGGAATGCTGTGGGGAGGCGATGGCCTGGCCAGGGAGTGCTGGGGCTGGGGGGTCTGCTCTGCAGAAACATCCAAAACTCTGACATAGCTCTTCTTCTCCTGCCCTTCTCTCCCTCCCCTGTGCGTTTCAGGACATGGAGGCGTGAATCAGCTGGGGGGTGTTTTTGTGAACGGCCGCCCCCTCCCCGATGTCGTTCGCCAAAGGATCGTGGAGCTCGCCCACCAAGGGGTCCGGCCGTGTGACATCTCCCGGCAGCTCCGCGTCAGCCATGGCTGCGTCAGCAAAATACTTGGCAGGTAAAGGAGGGGGGGACGATGAATCCTTCTGTGTCCGTCACGAGAAAAGTGTCAGTGCCGGTCCCTGGATTGAAGGCTGCACACAAATAGAACAGTAGAAACCTCAGGAAATCAGTGCAGTGA
Organism: Merops nubicus; assembly: GCF_000691845.1. Classification (NCBI taxonomy): domain Eukaryota; kingdom Metazoa; phylum Chordata; class Aves; order Coraciiformes; family Meropidae; genus Merops; species Merops nubicus. The sequence goes on from NW_008616338.1 coordinate 1,431, forward strand.
GAAGAGGGGCTTCCTGGCCACTCGTGGTTCTGCTGCGGGGTGAAAGTGCCGCTTCTTGTGTGTCCGAATTGCCCCTTTCCCAGTTATTTATAGGTAATTCTATCACAAAGCACAAAAAGCCACGTATCTGCTGTATATACGGCATACGTCCTGCACCTGCCTGGTCTGAGCGTGTAGAGAAACCTGGGCGTCATCTTCAGCAAAATGCAAAAAAAACCAGAAGTTGTGAAAGTTGCTCATTTTGCTTTCTGAAGAAGACTCCTTTTTAGCAATAAGATCGTTACATATTTCACCAACACTGCCATGCAGTCGTTCTCGCAGGCTGTTGTACAATCTGTCCCACCGTTTAATTCGACATCTTTTTCTACTCCTGTGCTGGAGTATGTTCTTAATGAGAGCACAGACTACCCTAAGTAGCTGCTAACCATCTTCATTCTGTCTGTTTTGGGTGTAGCCCTCTGTTCAGGCCAGAGCTGCTCAAACCACTATGGCAACAGGAAATTAAACTCCGTGTTCATATAATTTCCTGACTTTGTTTTAAAAATTGACATAGATTCAGGTAAAAAATACCCTCCTTGCTGCTTTGTATCTTAGGAACAAATCTGAACATAATTTGTGTAAATTACAGTGTTAAAATGGGCTCAGAACCCAGGTAGTCAGAGGTACTCAGACAACTTAAATTAGGAAAAAAATTTTTTTTTTTGTTAGAGTATGTTTTTCTTCATAATCTGGAAGTTAATTCCTCAGCTATTTACTAAACTTTCACAGTTAACTTCGCTATTTAGAATTTTACTGGTTTTATTTTTACCATATTTTTCTTTTCCAATTCATCACCAGTTTGCTTTCCTGGACATAGCATAGCTGCTAAGACTGTTAAAGTGATTTTTGGGGTAGTATCATGCCGGGGATTTGCTTTGGATTAGCAGCATTTACAGCCCCTCAGCGGCCATTTCAAGTGTTCAGAGTCTGGTGTGGCACAGTTGCAAGCCCCTGGTTTTGCCCCCCTTGGCACCCACTTCCCCACAGCCCCCTCGTACCTGCCCTCCCTGTGACTGCTGAGCAGCTTCTCCGCAGCCCCGTGCGGCTCCGAG
>NW_008616338.1:2552-3297 GCF_000691845.1 Merops nubicus
CGCTGGCGCTCAGCCTCCCTGAAAGCTACACGCGTTCCTCCCCGTGTAGGTTTGAGGACACAGATTCCTTTATTTTAGAGAGGAAGACTTTCCATGGGCTCTGTCTGAGACCAGCTTGCCCATCTTGGGCTGTTTCACTCGGTGGTTGCTTTGCATCTGCTGCCTGATCACCAGCTGGCTGGGCTCTGCGCTGTGGACAGATTCCCAGCAGTTCCCATCAGGACCAGTGCATGGCTAGGACATGGCCAGTGCATGTACCTACCAGGCAAACGTGTTATGGTTTTAGTTTTGGTGGTTTGGATAGATTTACCGTTAGATGAATTTGCACTATAAAGCTAAGAGAGAGGCTCCGGAGCTTTGTCATTAAAGTTGTCAACAATAAATTGGAATTTCATAGCTCATTATTTTCATAACTAATAATTACAGTGGGCAAAATGTCACTGTAATTGCAGCTCTGTGTGCAAGTGTTTTTTCACGTGCGTGTGAAAACCAGGAATTGCTATGATAAATCCTTACATGTGGAGTTCTATGGTCAGAATGTTTCAGTCCTTGATACAGCCTTAGAAAACGTCCAGAGGCAGGGAGCCAGCAGTCTCAGTGCGAGAGGAGCTCTCACCCTGGAGGAGGGTACTGCAGGGACGCCCACTCGCCAGCTGCGCTGGCAACTTGCTGGGAGCGAAAGGCCCGGACCTGACGTGCATAAAACGCAGCCGGCTGCAGCTGCCCTTGCCTTTAAAATGGAGAC
>NW_008616339.1:0-3782 GCF_000691845.1 Merops nubicus
CAGGGCTGTCAGATGGGTGGGACAGCTTCAGGCCCTGGGGACAGGGCCATGCAGGACTCCAACTAGGCATGTCCTGCTGTGAGGTGTCCCAGTACCACAGCCGAACAGGGGGGATGGAGCTGACCCCCATTGAGGTGCTCCTCACTTTTCCCACCTGTCTGTGTTAGTAGAGGGCTTGGGCACAGCACAGGGCCATGCAGGACTCCAACCAGGCATGTCCTGCCATGAGGTGTCCCAGTACCACAGCTGAATAGGGGGGATGGAGCTGACCCCCATCGAGGTGCTCCTCACTTTTCCCACCTGCCTGTGTTAGTAGAGGGCTTGGGCACAGCCAGGGAAAGGCTTTCAGGGGTCGTCCTTTCAGGGGTCGTCCTTTCAGGGGTCATCCTTTCAGGGGTCGTCCTTTCAGGGGTCACCCTTTCAAGGTCCCTTTCCTGCTGCCAGCTAAGCCCCACACAACAGGTTGTAAGCAGCGTGTTGCAAGTGTCAAAGAACTCTGGTCTTTCATTGCCTCTGGGTGGTATTTATGTGCATGGAAACGCTCTGGGAATTTCTGGCAACAGCATTTGCCAGGCTCAGCCAGGGAGCTTGGGAGAATCTGTCCTTTTTGGTGTGCCAAACCCCGTGGTTGTGGTGCGTGCCCTGCATCTTCCTGCCATCCCTTTGCAGGCGAGCGGAGAGGACGGCCCCAGGAGCACCCAGCAGGCAGAGAGAAGCTGAAATGCCCCAGTGCAAAGTAAGTGAGGAGGATGTTGGGGTTGGACTGGATGATCTGTGAAGGTCCCTTCTGACCCCTGTCAGTCAGTGATTAGCCAGGGCATAGCAGACTCCCCTTGCCAGTGTTGCCTTTGCTCAATCAGGACTTTTCCTGCTGGATGTTGTTGTCTCTGCTGGGTATTTTCTGAGCCTCTGTGAAACTTCCTCATCTCAGCTCTTGGATCTGGCAGAACAAGCCTTTGTGCCAGCTTCTGAACTGGGCCTTAGAAAGGGTTTTTTGAGTCCCACTGCTGCTTTTTAATGGCAGCTTTCTGGGACAGTTTAATATCAGGAAGGGGCATTTTCAGTGCATTTAACAGGAAACAGATACAACCACCCATCAAACGAGTTCCCTGGCTCTGGGAGCCCTCTGGTGCCCCTGGAGCCAGGCTGCATGCAGACCCCTCGGTGGCACAGGGGGTGAGGGGGGGTGCCAGCCAGGGCAGCAGCTCCAGGGACCTGCCAGGAACCGTTTCTGTTGTCAGTGGCAGCCGTGGAGTTTAGTGGCAACCCTGGGTGTCAGCGTGGTGTGTTGCTGCTCTGTTGCCACACAAAGGAAAAAGGATTGTTACCTGGTGTTTCCTGGTATTTCCAAAAGCTTCCTGTAAGCTCCTGTGACTGAGACACCCAGCAGTGTTTGAGATATTTAACCTGTTTCTGTTCAATAACCTGATCTGTTGTTTTCCTTCCTACAGACCTGTTTTAAAGGACAGGTTGAATCGCCTCAATCCACCCTCAGAACCAGTTCCTAAACTAGCCCATGTAAGTAGAAACCTTTTGAGTCTAGCTTTGTATTTCATGCTTGAAGTGACTCTGGGCAGAACAGGGCACCCAAATGGGGACTGTGAGTTCCTAACCCCAAATGGGGTGCAGCCAACAGATTGCTAAATAGCTGGCAAGAAATCATTTTTCAGGAGAACTTGGTATGGGAGACTCTCCTCTGCTACACACTGGTGGGTGCTGTGTCACTGCTCTGTTGACAACTGCTTTGTCACCCCTGGACCAGCTGGGCTGGGGCAGGAGAGAGCTTTGGGGTGTTGGGGTGTGACTGAGCTGAGCTCTTCTTGGGCCTGAGGTTCCATTTTGTCTCTCCAGGTTGACAAGAATAAGAGGGATGCTCTCAGAAACGTGCCCAAGGGTGCTCCAAGGGATGGCAAATTTGGTGCCAGATCTGTACCACACGCTGGCCACGCTGCTCAGAAACCTTCAAATCCAGCCCAGAGAGCAACAGGGCTGCCTCCAGAGCAGCCAAGGAAGAGGACAGATCTTCACTCTACCCAGCCCAGAGGGAAGCTCCCAACTTCATCCTCTGGTCACCTAAATGCAGCCAGGAACAGGAACCCTGCACTGGAGACTGCTACCACTGCAGCACCCCAGGCTGGCAGTGACCCCCCCCATCCTGGGACACCTTGCTCCCCACAGGAGGGCCCACAGAACAGGCTGGGCTGCAACAAGGAAAACATCCCAGCAAAAGCCTCCACACACCCTGTGCTGAATGGAGCTTCCCAGTCTGATGGAAAAAATCTTGGGAACCAAGGAGTCTTGGCTCAGAGGCAAAGCTCAGCCATGGTGTCCAGAACCATCCTGGGCCCAAAGGACAGGATTACTCACTGCCTGGCTAAGAAAGAGACAACTCAGGATAAATTCCAGAGATCCCTGACAGGCTCAAGGAGCCTGTCTCAAAACCCAAGTGTCCAAACCCAGCAGCTGCAGCCCTCTGGCTCACTCACTGCTGCTGCTGCTTTGCCCCATCAAAAATCAGGGGCAAAGCAGGAAAAAACTGAGGTGGCAAAGCCACCCCTCAGGAAGCCCCTGAGCATCCACCCCGTGGGACCTCCGAAGCACTACAGCAGACCCCCTCAAACGAAAAGACCCCCCCCAAAACCTCTGGCCTCCAGCAGGCCCCAGGGGACCACAAAGGTGACATCCAGCCTGCAAGCAGCCCAGGGGCAGAGGCCCCCAGCGAAGTGGGAGGCGGGTAGGAAGGACGTGAAGGTGCTGCCCCCCTTCCACTCAGCAACAGCCCGTGTGGCAGCCCCCCAAAACCGCCCTGGGGGCACACAAGGCTCCAAAACTCAACCAGTGGGGAGTGGTTTGAGGAGCAGGATGGATGGGGTTAAAGCAGAGCTGCCAAAGGCCAGTGGGATGTTGCCCAGGCGTGTCCCCAGGACCCCGTCCGCTGCGGATCGCAAGTAAGAGGCTCTGGCCCCCACCCCCAGGGGACAGCAGAGTTTGGGGGGTTTCACTGGGGGAACCAGCAGCAACCTGCTGAAAAATGGGGTCCAAAGTCCCCCTGTCAGTGAACATCTGCTTGGAGGTTGATACCCCAGAAAAGAGGAGGTTGGGTGGTGCTTTGGTGGTGCTTTGGGTGCCAGCTGAGGAAGTAGGAGGAGAGGGTTTGGCAGCTCTCCTGTTGCAGCCTCAGGGTGCACCTCAGCTTCAGAGGGTTTCCCTTTCCCAGCCCAGAGCTCAGATGGGTTTTTAGGGTAAACATTTGGGTTCTTCCTGAGCAGTTGAAGTGGCCAGAGGGAGATTCCATGGGAAAACAGCAGCCTGAGGAGTGCTGGGTATCTTCTGGGGGGGTCACAGATCCCTTGGTCCTTTCACAGGAAGCAGCTGGAGGAGTGGTTGGCATCCAAAGGCAAGACCTACAAGCGACCACCCATGACACTGCTGCAGAAAAACCCAGTGAAGCTGACCTGGAGAAGTGTCAAGGAGAAAGACAAGCAAGAGAAAGCCAAGCAGCAATCCCTGGAGAAGATCAACAGCGTGTTAACTGAGTGCCTGAAGCTCGTTGAGGAGGTGGGAATGGGACAGCTTGAACAGGCTCCTCTTCTCCTGGAGCATCCCAGGAGATGAGGGACACATCCCCCAACAATATGCAGGGGCTTGGTACAAGTGCTGAAGAGTCTCTCCCTTGACATCCCTCTCATACTGTAACACCCAACTGTATGAGCTTCAAGAGGCCAAGGGCCAGGTCCTGCCCTTGGGTCACCACAACCCCCTGCAAGCCTCCAGGCTGGGGC
>NW_008616339.1:4168-4690 GCF_000691845.1 Merops nubicus
GCCCTGGAGGGTTGCCCAGGGCTGTGCCAGGCTGCTCAGGGCAGTGGTGGAGTCCCCACCCCTGGAGGGGTTCCCAAGCCTTGTAGATAGGGTTGCTGAGGGCCATGATTTAACATGGAGAGTTGGGTTAAGGGTTGGACACGATGATCTTGTGGGTCTTTTCCAACCTAAAGCACTCTATGGAACATCAGCTTCCTGTTACCAAGGGCAAAGCAGAGGCTAGAGAGCTTTTCTGCTCCAAACCCCCTCTCCAGACCCTCCTCTTCCCCGGGCGCTGGGAGAGCGGCGCGCCCCTCCCACCCCTTTCTCCACGACCTTGCCCTTCTCCTTGCAGGGTGTCCAGGCCGAGGAGCTCTCTGCAGTGCTGTCCAACGTGCCCAACGCTGAGAAGTTTGCCAAATTCTGGATCTGCCAAGCGAAGCTGCTGGCCAGGGGGGGGCCCTTCGACGTGACGGGGCTGTACAGAGCCGCAGTCTGCGCCGGCGCGGCGGTGGGGGAGGAGGGACTCTCCCGGGCAGCGCA
>NW_008616339.1:4754-5673 GCF_000691845.1 Merops nubicus
CTCCTCCTGGGCAGCTCCCCGAGCCCCCTGCCTCTGCTCCAGCACCCTTCTTCACATCCAGGGGTTAGATTTTGGCTCCAGTCGAGCAGCAGCAGTGCTGGTGGAAAAGCCCTTTGAGTGCCAGCCCTGTTTTGTAGTAGGTTGAGCTCGGGGTGCTGTTTGGGCATGACCGAGCTCCTGCGTCCCACGCTGTGCCAGAGCTGTGGCTGGGAGCAGTGTGACAGCAGCTCTGGGCAACATCTGGGCAGCATCTGGTGGGGTTTACCCCCACAGGGTGGGCACCTGCCCAGCCGTGCCCTGTGGCCACGCTGGGAGAAGGGAAACTCTGCAGCCTTTTGCTGCTGTCTCCAGCCCGGGGTGTCAGGGTGCAGCAAACACCTTTTCTCCTGCTGAGCTGTAGCTCTGGTCTCTGTTTCTGAGTGGGGCCTGCCCTGACCCACGTTCTGCTTCTCCTGCAGCCGCTCCAGGAGCTCAGAGACGTCGTCCTTGACATTTTGAAGGCTGCAGACCAAACACCAGCAGGTAACATCTGCACGTGGGGGCCGGGTGGAGCGTGGACGGGTGGGGTTCCCTGCTGCTGTGGGGCTGCAGCTGTCCCAGCACCCTGTGTCCCTCTTGGCTTTGATGGAGGGCGAGTGTTGTGAAAGTCTGGAACCCTGAGCTCAAAAATGAGGCAGAGATTCCTCTGCCAGGGCTGGGCAGGGTCCTGGCCCAGCAGTGAAGCTCAGCAGGGGGCCCTCGCCCGCATCCGGAGCACCACAGCGTTACCCTCCCTCCCCTGCTGCTGCCCTCTGCCCCCTCTGACACCGTGCTGCCCCTTTCCTCTCCTGTCAGGGCAAAAGGCTGAGCAGCCCCTGCCTTGTGAGCCTACGACACCTTCTCTGAGTGAGAGGCAGCCCGTGGCAACGACCCCCTGCCC
>NW_008616339.1:5699-7085 GCF_000691845.1 Merops nubicus
CTACAAGTTACATCTGCCTCCAGGTAAGGCCGAGCTGCCCGCTCCTGGCAGCGAGCCCCCTCTGTGCCAGCACCCCTCTGAGGGGTTTACCCAAAAAGCTCTTCTCTCTGCAGAGGAAAAGAGCTGCTGGAAGGGCAGGAGCTGAAGCTGCTGACGCCCGTGCGGCGCTCGGTGCGGATAGAGCGGGGAGATGCTGAAGGACCACGACCCCGTGGTGTCCTCCCTCAGGGAGCTCCTGAACATCGAGGAGGACGCTCAGTTCTTCTTCAGGAGGAACAAAGCTTTGCCCGAGGTGGTGGAGCTGGAGGGTGTGAGTTTGTGTCCCCCGGAGTGCTGCTGAGGGGTTCCCCCCCCCCGCGCACCGTGCACTCCACCTCGTTGCCTCTCTCGGATGTAAAGAGGGGGTGGCACATTTATAAGCCTGTTTTAAATATAAAAGCACTATTTTAAAGACATAAAAACCTGCAGCAGAGATGCAGCGTGGCTTGGTGAGGAGTGTGGAAGGCCCAGGGCTGGGGACATGGGCTGTGTCCCCTGGGGCTGCCCCTGGCTCCTCCGCTGTGACGCACGCCCCAATTTTCCCTGCTGCAGCCTGGGGTCAGTCAGGCTCTGCCGTGCCCAGGGCACTTTCTTGCTGTTTTGGGAGCTGTCCCCCGAGGGATTTGCTCCAGAGCTGTGTGTGTGGATGGCACCCAGCTGGTCCCCCCTGAGGGACACACACAGACCCGATGTCCCCAAGGGCAGGGGGCAGCCAGGCCACCAGCAGCTCCCCAGGAGGCCAGAGGTGGCAGGGAGGAGGAGCAGCATGGCACAGCTGCCAGGAAGGGGGGAGAGGAGCCCAGTTGTCACCTCCCCATCCCCAGCAGTCCTGTCCTCCCACCCTGCTCCCGCCACAGCCACCACCAGTGTTGGCTCAGCATCTTTATTGAGGATCCTCGACGCTGGAGGAAGCCCTGAAGCAGCAGCTGGAGGTCCCAGCAGGCCTGGCCCCCTCTGGTGTGCAGGATGGTGCCAGCAGAGCAGGAGGTGGCTGAAGATTTGGGACTTGCCCTTTGCTCCCACCTCCAAGGCTCGGGAGCAAAGCAGTTTTCCTTTAAAATAGCCAATTTTATGTCTTTATGGTTCGAGTATCTTTTATAAATAGAAAGGGGCAGCAAACAGAGGAGGGTAAGAGCAGGTAAAAGAGGTTCCTGGGGAGCAGCAGCCACTCCAGAGCCCTTCCAGCCACCCACCCACCAGGCCCTGAAGCTGGAGGGGCAGGAGCTGCCCCAACCTGGGCACAGAGGGTTTCCAGCAGCAGCTGGAGATGTGGCACCACTGCCTCAGCTGGGGCTGGCATCGAGCTGGCTGGGGGCCAGGGGGGAGGTGGGGGCACCAGGCAGCCTG
>NW_008616340.1:0-5507 GCF_000691845.1 Merops nubicus
GATTCTATGATTCTATGATTCTAATAATTCCTGCCCCTACATTTGAAAATGTTTAAAAGTAATATGTAGCAGACATTTGGGTGAACCAGGTACAATAGATTTATACACAACTTTTGAAAAATCCACAAAAATTTGAAGTACTTGAAAGAACAAAAATACTCTCTTAATTACATGTTTTATTTAAGGCACATATTGCTCATTCTACGTTTGTTTCCTCCCTAGAGTCACTCCACTATTTTAGACAAGAAAGGAAGAATAAAACTAAGAAGCCCTAGTCATAAAATTGCTTGAAGTCCACCTGTAAAAAGTGTTGAAGGCTGGTATCTAGGTTAGCTGAAGGAGAGTCTGTTGTCTGAAAATGAAAAATTCAAATATTGTCATACAAAAGTACAACCAAAAGAAAGCTACATATCAAAGGACAAAGAAAACAGTATGAACAGTAGATGTAAGATGCATTGGAAGACAAAAAGTATTTATTGGATACAAATAGCTCCTCGGCACTTGCCAAGAAAGATAATAATAAATACTCAGCAACTGGAGGCTAGAGAGAGGATGGCATGCACCTCTCTTTGTCTGGGAATCATACTGCATGTATAATCATCTTTTGCCTGCTTGCTTATTTCTTAGCAGGATTTGGCTGCAAGAATCTGATTGCAACTAGAAAATGAGAGAAGAACACCAGTGAAACATGAGCGCTTTAAACAAGGGCATTTTCAACATGGTCTTGGAGGACACACATATCTTTTTTTATATTTCATTGGACCAGTCAGCTCATGGCCATCCAAGTGATTTAACGTTTCATGGCTTACAAAAATATAATTTTGTTTAGCAGTTATAAAAACCATAGAAATAAGGCTAGCAAGTTAGGTACAAGGTTTGCTACTGTTGTACAACAATACAAATGAAAAACAAAATCCTGAATGTACCGATTATACCTGAAAGCTGCACATAGATACGACACTACACTAGAGTCAACTTTACATAAAGCGATTTCATCCACAGTAAGAAATGATTGCTTTGACCTGTGATAATACCAGAAAGTTTTTAAGGGCTCAGAGTACATTTGAAGCCTGAAAGATCAGTAATTTTTAAACTTGTTCCTAAGACAAATTTATAATAAATGAAGAGGAGGAATTTAGGAGAAGATTTGAGCTCTCACTTAGCTATGCTTATTTCAGGCAATGACTGAGATGTTCCTGCTGCCATGTTTGCTGTTTGGAAGGTTATTAATCCCACTCTAAAATATTTCTTAACTTATTAATGAAAAGGAAGAAATCATAAAGATAACAAAAGATTTATTTTTTTGGACTGAGCACCTATCTATAGAGTTACTTATCGAAAGTCTCCAGCTCTAGGTGAGACTTCAAGTGTGTTATGTTGGGCATAACTGAAATAACTTGCATAACTTTTAGACTAACTTAAACGCATCAAAATTTAGATTGTCTATTTTACTGCAGTTGTAGGCATTTTGAAATCTACTGCCATTCCAATTTGCTAGTGGCCAGGTGGCTGCTGTGAGTAAACAATGCCACAGTCAGTGAGACTGGGGCCTGATGCCCTTTACCTATAACCCACTTTGAGAACCTCTTCTGAAAAGACACCAATGCAATACACATGAAAATATGTTTCATGAATAAGGAATCTGAATACTTTTTACATTTCAATAACATGCCAGAGCTAATAGTGCATAAATTGACTTCTATATTCATATGGTATCAGTCAGAAAAAATCTTGTCGTTATATGCCATTTTGTAAACAGAAAGATTTTATTAGTTTTGGTCTTGTTAGGATCTTATGACTACAATAACATAATAATTTCAAGTACTGATTATAGCAAAGCAAGAATTAATCTTTACTATCTATGCTTCAAACGAGCATAGATACTGCAATTACCTACTTTTTCAGTCTTTCACCTGGCTTATCTATGAAACTCTGGAAGTGTGATACTTTTAATTTAAAGTTAATCTCAATTTAAAATTAATTTAAAATTAATCTCAAAAATCCACAAAATAGCATTTTTTAAATCTTCCACTCATATTCAGCTCCTGAAAGATAAGATTTGAAATATCCCACGAAATCCAGCATTATAAAGATTAAGTGACAGGCATGCAAGGGCAAAAGAGATTGTCAAAGTGCAAAACAAACAAAAAACTTTTCTTCTGTTGTAAAGCTTCTTCTAGTTACTGTTCAAGCATTCCAGGCCAGTTGCAAAGTAGCAGCACTGCTACTGTCTCCAGTATTCCCCTCTTTCCTTGTGTTTATCGATTTGAGGTAAGTCTTCTGTATCACCTAGGGTGTAAATGACTGCAAAGTGCTTAGGATGTCACCCAAGACTGGAGACAACAGAGATGCTTCAATTTCTGAAAGGAAAGAGCAAGTCTAGCAGATATTATTGACCAAGGGTATTGAGACAGCTGGCCCATAGCCTGCCTCAAAATTTAACTGCTGAATAAAAAGCAGCAGCGACAGCAGCAGAGGACGCATAGGTTTAGAGTGACAGAAGCCATGGAAGGAAGCAAAACTAAGAGACAGCAACAGTAAGACAAAGTACATATAAACTTTTAATGAATTAACCTTACAAAAGACAATAGCTTCAAAACATTTGACACGTTTTTACAAAACTATTCCAGCATTGTTAGTTCTCTCTTCAGAAAGAATGCCAGCAAGCCACCCAACGTGTCCCTGGCTATGAGATGCAACTGTTGATCACATGTGTGAACAGAGTAAACTTATTTACAATTACTGTATACTTTAATACCAGATTAGTGGATGCCATTGGGGAGTGACTGTATTTTTCAGAAAATGCCATGCATCAGAAAATAGTATGCACCTCTAGCTTATTGCCTTTTTTCCTCACATTTGTCACCAACATCTTTTTTTAGTCCTTTCAGGATGAGTTGTCTCCTCCTAATTCCTATTACTCTTTTTCTTGTCTTTGAATAACAGTGCAAGTAGCAGTACAATCTTCCAGTCCTATAACGTACATGGCAACTGTCCTTGAACATAGGAATATCAAGGTGCAAAATGATGGCTCATGGGACTATTCTGCAGCCATATTAAAATAAGTGCCACATACCAGAAAATAGCACGCATGTTAAGGGCCAAAATGTAGTTAAAAGTGCGTGATACTTTCCTGAAAATATTGTATTGACGACATGTACAAACATCTTCAAGATGCCACATTCCCTTGTGAAAGGGATCTTGTCATTTCAGTATGCACAAAGTAGGTCTTCAATTCTCCTTTTCCTTTTACATTTATTATTCCTCTGCAAGTGCTCATGTACCCCAGTGTTTGCAGGACATTGTTTGTCTCCTCTGTAACCTGCAACAACAAAGTAATATGACCAGCACTGGTAACAGAGCAAAGCAGAATCTTATTCCAGAGTTTGAAGAAAACACATTCTGAACAATTATAAGGGTGTTGCTGTAGTGCTTGTAAGGCCTTTAAGGGTCTCAAGTGAGGTTTGAGCACCTGAGCTTTCAAATAGACTGTTGCTGAGTGCCCATTTTAGTCACTTACATCAAGTATCAAATCTGATATAACCATTTCTGGACCTAACAGAGGGTTCACAGATACACGAATGGCACTAGGGACAACACTCTTCCTCACACGGCATTTTTCTCAGCTTCGGAAGCTGTTTTTCTTTTCAGTAGACCAAAGCTTCCGCATCTTTTTGTGATTACTGAGACTGTGTGAATGATAGTAAGACATTAGCATTATCTGTCAGAGCTGCAGTTCCCACTTTCTCACATAACTGGTGGTGAATCAAGCTTTAGGCAGTTCTGACATTTTAGGTGAAAGCCTACTAGGACAGAGGTTCTTCAGCAGCATCAGTTGTCTCTGTTTCTTTGTGAAGCAAGCAGCTCTTTGTAGATGTCACTGCTTTGACATCCCTTCTGTTTTCAGTTTTGACCAAGAGTTGCTAACCTTACTTTTCCATTCTTTAGTTCTGAATAGCCTCAGTCATAGATCTGGAGTGCTCTCAATCACATGCTGCGATCCTGAAGCAGCATATTAGGCAGATACTTAAAATGTGATCTGTGACTATGGAATCACTGGCAAGTTAGTAAACTGAAGGTCTTTTGTATACAGGTCTATCTATCATCAATACAGATAATAATCTATAAAGATTATTAATCAGCATGGTTCATTAAAAGGGAAGTTTCCTGACTACTTTATGGATTTAACTGGATGTACAGCAGCTACTTTCCTTTATTTAGAAATAACTAACACATAAATAACATCAGGAGTGCCCTTCAGAGATCAGCGAGCTGGTATTTTACAGGTTTAGAAATTCATAGACTAGAAATGTGATTGCCTTCAAATCCTCTCTTAATCTAGGCATGCATTTCCAGGCAACCCATGACTTCCTCCATTGTATTCCTCTGTAAGGTCAAGACAAAGTTTTGATTCTTCTCCCGTTTTCCCCTGTATTTTTCTTCAATTCTTTCCAGCCCAAGGTCTAATTATTTTGAAATGTACAGGCATGCTGGTAGGTAATTTTCTTCTGTAGGCATCTTTAACTCAAAAACACAGATGTATTTAGTGAACAAATACATGATTTTTTTTTTAAAGTGTCAGACTCAAAGGATTAAAATAAATACTAGCACAAAACCAAGACTTACCTGTATTTTATCTAAGACACCAGTGCTGTCCATCCTGCTGGCTACATTTACTGTATTGCCCCAGATATCATATTGTGGTTTTTGAGCTCCAATTACTCCAGCTATTACAGGTCCATGGTTGATACCTGAAAAACATCAGAACTTAAAGATCCACCAAACAAGGACACACAGTCCATCTGGTAACATATCAAGTCAATTAACATGGTGCTTGGGCCATGCCGAATAGTGAGTATAACAACCAAGAAACTGTTCACAACTCTTTTGTCAATCATCTACAGCAGGAGGATGTTAGTTATAAAAATGCCAAAAGTTAGTTCATCTAATTTTAGTTTTACAGCTCCCTTCCATCCAGAGTAGATTTCATATTTTCAACCATTAGTATCCTGATGCTACTGCCTTTATTAGATAGCATGAGAAACTGTTCTGCCAATGACCAGGCCCAACAAGAATGATACAGCCAGCAGGAAGATGAACCAATACACAGGCTGTATTATAAGCAAAAACACTGTAACATGAACAACCGCCAGGGGTACAAACAAGTCAACCAGCTGGTACATAATTGTACACCACCCTCAACAATCCCACAAAAGACATGACTCAGCCCACAACAGGCGGTATAAAGAGTGAACCGAGGTTTCCCATAGTTGGCATCGAGGTTTCCCATAGTTGGCATGGGAAACAGCCAGACCAGCAAGTTAAATACATAAGAGAAAGGTGCCCACATGGCAACTCTCACCCGATCAGCCCGCGTTCACAAAAGTCTGAACAGACCAGGGCCCGGCTCCAGGGAGAGTCAGGAGGTCTGCCCTGAACCAGGAAGCTCTGTGGAGTGCACTCCACAGACAGACACTCCTGACTCCCTGCAAGTGGTCCCCCCCTTT
>NW_008616340.1:5600-47503 GCF_000691845.1 Merops nubicus
ATAAGGCAAACTCACCACCTCTGTATGAAGGGCTGTGGGAATCACCCATATGTCAACCTTAATTCAGGGCTCAGGGTTCAAAGCCCAGCATTTCAGAAACACACTGTGGGGAGAGCAGCAGCTTCTGGGAGAAGAGACAGACAAGAATTTATTTTCATTTCTTGTTGTAGTGAAAAGGGCTTCTGCTCTCTGCAACAGTCGATGGCCAAATCAAATGACTTTTACAGTATTCTTTGCCTTTTAAATGTAGAATAAACTACGCAAATAATGTGGAAGGATATGAAGGCTTGTTCTGAAGGCAGAATTGCCCAGAGAATGGTCCTGAATAACTGCAATATAAATATGTATTCAAATAATTCGATTAAGCATGGAGTAAGAGTAACAAGCTCTGAAATGAACACTGTAAGAGTGAAGAACAACATAGTGTAGTCCCTCATTAGACTCTGAGTATTTTTTATCTTGCAGTCACTTTGTATCCTGTGTTACATTTGTAAAAAGAGTGAGTTTTACTCTGCTAGTACAGAAGAAAAACAGGAGGCAAAATCAAAAGCATTGTCATTAACTGGTATCAAATCCACTATAATTGTAACTATACATACCAATGAGCAGGAAAGCCAAGTTAGACCTGGGGAGAAATAAATCCTGGACAAGTGAGTACTTTGGATTTCTAAAATTATCTCCATGTCAGTGGATCATAACTGACATCTATTAATTCTTTAACAGAAACAATCACTAGGGATATATTTGCCCAGCAAAAGCAAAATGAAATGTAATTGTCATACAGGGAGGCATCTCAGAGCTGACTTATCTAGTGTGGATCACATGTAACACGGCAGCATGGTCTAGCAACTTTTATTTCTTTACCTCTTTCATGAATCACCACTGCTCATGGTGTGAGTAATACCTCAAGGGCTGGACAGCCAGTTTCAGATTCCCTTTTAGAAGACTTCTACCTGTATCTCTTAGGAATGTGTTTTAGTCACTCAGACATTCTGGGAGGTGCTTCTCTATGTCATTTCTGCCAGTAAGGGTCTCTTTCACATGATACATGTGAATATTTGTTGGGGCAAGGCTGGATGAGTCCTTCTGGACTGGCTGGGAAGTACTCTCAGGCCAGGTAAATGCTCTAACAGAGAGTGATAACATCTGTCTTGTTCTCTTGTGTCCAAAATCACATTTATTTCTTCCATGAAAAGGCAAATATTGTTCAGCAGTACAGACAAAGACTATCTCATTCCAAAGTACCCTATAGCCTGGGCTCATAGCGTTCATTCTCCAGAGAACAGGGATCTCCATGCTTGAGCAGCCTCAGCCAAAAGCCCCAACCAAATTAAGTTCACCTACAATACAGACAAATGTTCTAACCATGAGGCTATATGGAAAACAACATCAGCCTCTATTCTGTTCTGGAAAAAACATCAGCACTCATGCAAAACTTGCTGCAAAAACATATCTGAGTTTATCTAATAAATCAAGCACATTAGCTAACAGAAGGGGAGGAATGCCTGAAATAGTGTCTAGGTGTTCCTCTCCCTTGCCTGACAACACCAGGGTAGGCTGTGTACCTCCTAAGGCACAACCAGCATTTCAGGCACTCACATAAAATGAAAGTTGAAAGTTGAGACCTTGTTCTGCCAATGACCAGGCCCAACAAAAATGATACCACCAGCAGGAAGATGAACCAATACACAGACTGTATTGTAGACAAGAAGGACATTCCATGAATGATCGCTGGGGGTACAAACAGATCAATCAGCTGGTACATAATTGACGCTACCCCCAACAATCTCACAAAGGACATAACTTGGCCCACAACAGGTGGGACAAACAGAGACCCGAGGTTGCCCACAGATGGCATGGGAAACAGCCAGACCAGCCAGTTAAATATCTAAGAGAAAGGTGCCCACATGGCAACTCTCACCTGATCCGCCCGCGTTCACAAAGGTCTAAACAGACTGGGGCCCAGCTCCAGGGAGAGTCAGGAGGTCTGCCCTGAACCAGGAAGCTCTGTGGAGTACACTCCACAGACAGACACTCCTGACTCCCTGCAAGTGGTCCCAGCTTTCATCCCCAAGCAGACACTTGACCTTTGTCAACTCAATGCGGGACCCCTGGGGCTCATTTCCCTTCTGGCTCTCCCTGCAGGGCCGGCCGCACCCTGGGGGGAAGCTATAAGGCAAACTCACCACCTCTGTATGAAGGGCTGTGGGAATCACCCATATGTCAACCTTAATTCAGGGCTGGGGTTCAGACCCCAGCATTTCAGACCTCTAGTGAGTAGCAACAATGCTGGAGTTAGATGCTGGCTGAGGAAGGCTTTTGCAAATGGCAGTTTGGGTTTAAGTCCTTCCAGTGAGGACTAGGTGTTCAAATGTTTTAGTGGTTCTAATCACTATGGATATCCGATGCTTTCATGGTCAGGTCATGGTGAGAAGTGAAATGAAGGTGGAAAACGAAGACCTTAGTGGTGCCTACATTGGATTAATGTGGCAAAAGTGCCAGTCTGAGGCCTGTGTCCTTTTGTAGATTCAATCATTCCTCATTTCATGAAGCAAAGGTGGCTGACTTCTTTAGAACCTATAGCAAACATTTTAAAAATTACAAATAGATATTTTTTTCACCTAGAAATTTTGCTTCATGATACCCACTTTACTAAGAAGTCAATATTGCTTTAATCGATTTAGAGACTTAGCCCTGTCACTCAGCAGGTCTTTATGTCTACTGACAGTGCTGATATGTTTGCAAGTATGTGGCATGTCATCTATGCTACAAAGAGAAGTTTTATTCTGTACAGAATATGGGATCTCTACACGTTTCTTTTAAATCCACCAAGTTCTGTAACACTTTGAGAAGGAAGCATACTTCCGATTTACTTTATCATTGTTTAATGCTAGCAAGGAATACAAAACATACCGGCAAAGGAATGCTCTAAGGAACACCTATTTCGAGTCAGAATATAGAAAGTTTTGCCAGTGGGTGGCACTGTGAAATAAATACGCAAGGAGCAGCTGAACAGAAAAGCACTTAGCACAGCAAGGGAAAGACAAGACATGAGAACAACTGTTGGAAATCAAATACTTCTGACGTTTACAGGATTTATGGCTTTCCAGTATTTATTTACTGCTTTCATTTCATACTTTCCAAGTTACATATTGCATTGTTAAACTGTTGTGCACTGCTATCAAGAAATAAACATTTTGAAACATATGGTTATTGACCAGCTCTGAATTAATTTATTTTATCATCCTTTCCAAGGCTTACTGAAGCTGCCTATTTTTTTTTTTTTTAAACACTATGATGCTCAAGTAGAAACAATTAGAAGCTAAAATATAAGGAATACCCCTTTCAAATATAAACAACTAGTCATCTTTGCTCTTATTTGTCAATGACCACAGAACTACAAAGAAGCAAAATATTCTCCTTTGTCTAACACTGGGAAGTAAAGGGTGCATCTTTTTATGCTTGCTTAAGTTTAATATATCTAAAATATCTCAAACTCCAGCCTCACAAGGCTGTTACAGCTCTTGTTCTCCAAAACCATTTATATGGTTTTGTAAATCTCTGTCTAGAGTCTTCTAGTGTCCTTTGGTGTCAATAAGATTAAAAAATTTATGAGCTTTACAATCTCTAGAATTATCATTACTGAGTTACCATATAACTATTCAGAGTCATCAGAACATATTTTTTCAACCAGTCTTTACTTAGAAGTACTGCCCTTCTAAGTCCTGCCTTGAAACACTCCTTGGGACAACAGCAGCTATGGTCAATAGGAAATACCATGGAGGCTGCCTTTAAAGGGGATATTTACTTTCGTGGCTCTTTTGGTCAGTTCTACTAACACTTTAATCAGATGATACTCTATCTTGAATTCTCCCCCTCCTCCAAGATATTCTCATAAAAATCCCATGATACATACCTACTCGTAACTTGAAGTCATTGAATGAATGCTTGTTTATGACATCCAGTTTTGCCACCAAGGCAAATGCGAACTCCACCATGGTTCCTATGTGCATATACTGTCGTTCAGGTTCCTGAATTTAAGCAGCCAAACAGTAAAATCATTTTCTTTAGTCTTAATTGCTGTGAGAATACAACCATCATATGCTGAACAATTGAAAGCACTTAAACTCTTACAGAAGTCCTAAAGCCAGCAGGCAGCAGCAGTAATGCAGAAGATGGTGCCCTGTCCAGCACCAGTGAGATTAAACAATGTCCAATAGACCAGGATGCATTTTACTTGCACAATCAGGCAGTTTAGAGATGAGAGATCCAAAACATGCCTAATCTGACATTTTGATTGTCGAATTACTTATCAGCTGCTACCTAGTCCCATAGGCACTCAATGACTGTGTGCGCCTAGGACTTGCTCATTAATTCTCTCCAAGTGTCTGCTTCTGGTTTATGCCCTTTAGTAATAAATAATCTTCATGGACAGCCCCACAGACACTCACTGTTGCATAGCTCAGCACCCTAGTTAATGCTTAAGATCCAGTGAAATTCACAGTTTTAAGAGTTTCTCCACTGATCTTATTTGGTAGATAAGCAAGCACCTCTGAAAACATCTCATGGACCTCAAAACAAATAAAATACAAGAGGAAGAGAGGAAGAAGACAATCCATCCTCTGTCCCCTAATTTACTAGCTCAGAGCTTATACCACTCATAAAGACTATAGACTTAATGTATCCTCATATATCAACAGTGTATCCTGATTTCTAAGTACTGGTTTGAGTCCCTTCAGGCTGAGGAGAAAATTTGGTTTTGGGCTGTAGGACCCTGACAAGAGAATGATTTTATAAGAGATGAACTCACTGATCTCTACAACAAATTACCGAATCTTCTTCATTTCTTGTGATAAAGTGACAGAAGAGATGGACAGATGACAACTTCAGAAAATTATGATTCATAGAGTAGATATATCAGCCTAGGTGGAACAGTAGTGATGCTTCCCAGGGCAGCTGTTTAGATGAATGAATCCTCTTTACTTTGGAGTTCTCTCCTAGCTAGAATAGATGGTTTCCTGTTCACTTGATGTATTCTGACCTTCTTTAGGCACTTATTCTTCATCGGGTGCTTGTTTTAAGCTAGAGGTGGTTCCCAGAAGTAGGCCTAGCAGTCACTGCCACAGTAGGTACTGCAGTATCTATGCATCTTTGGGCATCTGGACTGAAGGCTGATGAGTTCTGGTGGTTTCTTTTGAAAATGTTTACTAAATCAACAAAAAAAAAGGTAAAACTTGCATCTCTTGATTTACAGTTTGTGTAAACAACTCAAAAAATAAATTTCTTCTTGTGCCTACAGTAGTTTTAGTTGTGATTGAGAGCTCCTCTATGTCTTTTCATCTTCTGTCTACAAGTTCTCCATGGGACAGCAGTGTGCCCTTGTGGCCAGGAGGGCCAATGATATCCTGGGCTGCATTAAGAAAAATGTGTCCAGCAGAACAAGGGAGGTCCTACTCCCCCTCTCCTCTGCCCTGGTGAGACCTCACCTGGAGTATTGTGTCCAATTCTGGGCTCCCCATTTCAAGAGGGACAGAGATCTACTCGAGAGAGTCCAGCGGAGGACTATGAGGATGACTGGGGGACTGGAACACCTGCCCTGTGAGGAGAGGCTGAGAGACCTGGGGCTTTTAGTCTGGAGAAGAGAAGACTTAGGGGGGATCTAATTAATGTGTATAAATATATGAGGGCTGGGTGTCAGGAAGGAAGAGGCAATCTCTTCTCACATATGCCCTGCGATAGGACGCGAGGCAATGGATACAAGCTGGAGCACAGGAAGCTCCACCTCAACATGAGAAAGAACTTCTTTCCTGTAAGGGTTCCAGAGCACTGGAACAGGCTCCCCAGGGAAGTTGTGGAGTCTCCTTCCTTGGAGACTTTGAAGACCTGTCTGGATGCGTTCCTGTGTGACCTGCCCTAGACTAGATGGTCCTGCTCTGGCAGGGGGGTTGGACTCTGTGATCTCCAGAGGTCTCTTCCAACCCCTAATATTCTGTGATTCTGCATCCCCTTCACTTCTCTGTATTAAATGTCAGAGCTAATTTCAAATATTTTTTTTTTTTTTTGTCATCAGGATCCTTAGGGTCTATAGGTCAGGTGTTAATTGTTGTTGTCTAGAAGGAACATGAGCTTGGCAAGACAACATTAGTCCTTAGCAGAGAATGTGTTGATTCATAATTGCTGTGGTTTTGTCTCTAACCTGTAGTACTCTAAAGACCATGGCAAAAACCAAATCATGAATTGCTTCTCTGAACGTCACTTCTACAGACTATAGTTCCTAATCCTACCCTATTAGCTAAACCAGAAACAAAAGCACACGTTCTCAATGCTGAGCCTGAGAGTTCCATAAGGGTATGGTTAGTATCGCTACTCAGCATTCCCAGCTTACAATTGGAAATACTCATTCTTGCAGTCTTTTGTACAGTCTATAAATCCTCTTCTACTGCATGTAGGAATAAATGTTACATTTTATTTAGAGTAGAAACCCATTTTAGATTTACCAAATACAGAGGGGGCATTTTCAAAGCTCAATATGAAGAACAAAAATTCACAGAGACTACTAAACAAATGTATATGCTTGTCCAGTACAATCCAGTAAGATCTATATTGATAGGGAAAAACTAGGCCACAACTTTATACATAACCTGCAGTTTAATGAACAGAATTTTAGCCTTCATTTGAACATGTTTTTTATTAAGCATGAACCCTGTCCTGTACCTGACACTGTTCTTGGTTGGGTGTAGCACTCAATCCTGTTGCTGCCATGTAAGTGCTTCCAATGGTTTTTATCTTTTCAACTCCACTGAACTTTGGCTTTGACAATAACTGTAAAACAAGGATGGCTATTTATTATTCAGATCAGCAACTTTGTTTCTCTAACAGCATTGCTATAACAACAGCATTCAGAGCATCAGTTCTTAGTCTCTTAATAAACCCCAAATGGCTGTACAAATATATACAGGATGAAGGACTTAAGGACACATAAAACAGTGGTTATAGCCTCCAAAGAGTGGAAATTCCTGTCAGATTAAAATATGCATTTATTATAAAGGGATGAAATTTTTGTAATGGGAATAAATTCCATCTTGTTGTACCTACAGTTGTTAAGAGTCAGTAGACTTCGCACTCATTTGGTATTGGAACTGAGTCACCATGTGAACCAATGGTTAAGCTTTAAGTAGCTTTCTGAAAGTAAGCATCTCTTACTTTACTATGTGTAGAAGAAATGGTCCATGATGGTCCATGCCAATGGGACAAAATTCCAAGGATTTTAGTTCATATCCCAGGCTGTTTTGGACATTCCAGTGTTCACCAAATGAGTTTGCTGCTAAAATACCCTCTATAGCTGCAGATCTGCAAATCAGACTGTGCTGTCTGAGTGATGACATGATCTTAATGCCTTTTTCTGGTCTGTTCATCACTAATAACCTTCTCTAAGACAAATACTGTTCTCAGTGAGATCTTTACAGCTGCCTTTTCACAATCCATCTGCAGTCATACTCTGTAACTTCAGAGAATGGAATATTAAAACTTACAGAGTCCTTTGAGTCACTCTGTATCAACTGCTCAATGCTCTGTATAATGAGACCAGCATAGATCAGGTATAACACAAAGCTGTATCATTTTAGGGGACACAGATTTATGTACCTGAATTTAGGGACTAGTATTTAGAAACTGTAGTTACCATATGGCATGTAATATAACTGCCTCATGAACTGCAGGTAAAGGGCAAAAATTTCTCCATCAGATATGCACATAGAATGTTCATAATAGTGAATGAAAAGCAATTGAGTATGATGTCAGATCAATATCTGATTTATCCCACATAAATATCTTTTTCGACTGAAACCATATGTTGTTTGCTGCTAGAAGTACATACATCATCAAAGTCAGCAATGATCTCATTTAGC
Organism: Merops nubicus; assembly: GCF_000691845.1. Taxonomy (NCBI): domain Eukaryota; kingdom Metazoa; phylum Chordata; class Aves; order Coraciiformes; family Meropidae; genus Merops; species Merops nubicus. The sequence goes on from NW_008616340.1 coordinate 13,508, forward strand.
AGCCTGAGACATTCCAAGCCTTCCTTATTTACATCAGATTCCGTGTAAAATTCCTTGAAATCCGGAACAGAGGCAAACATAACGCAGACACAGTCATATGACTGATGATAGAGATCCTGTCCAACAGAAAACAGAGTAGACAAAAAGTATCAGTCATACCCAGCTCTAAATAAGTTTCCCTATTAATATGCAGTGTCTTTGTTCTGAAAAGGGAATACCTAAATCCACACAGTAATCTTCAGGTGTTCCTTGAAGTTTTGCTGAAGTATCTAACACTGGATACTGCCGGGGCCCTGCGCCCTAACTCCTCTCTTACTATGATTACCACTGAAAAACAATGTCTGTCTTACAGACATTAACCATGAAGCCCTAATTAGCTACTAGGAAGTGCCTTTGCTGTCTTCCTTGAAAACAAAAGTGTTGCCCAGAATAAATCATGGCAACTCACACAATGCAAATAGGATTGAGCAAAAGACAGGAGCAGAGATTCTAATATAAGTGTTGTGACACAGGAAGATCACCGTTATGCTTTGGGCTGTCCACCCAGTATGGTGACAACTAACCTGCAAGAAAGGGTTTCAAGCCTGACACAAATCAGTCAGTTACAGACATAAATCTTATTCTATAACCTGAGTTATTACTCCCTTCCTCTCCTCCACCATAAAAATAGATGAACACATTGTACATAAAGACTTGTCATATGCAGAGGTTCATCAACAGTGTCCCATTTCTATTCCTCCCTCTATGATGCTGGGGAAATATCCATCCCCAGTAATGCTCTGTAGCATAGGACCAGCACGGAAGCAACAACTGGTACTGTTTATAACCAGACGAGTAGTAATTGTGGCTGTCACAATAAATGTCAGAGAATTCTAAGGAGGCACTCCCAGCCAGTTTAATGTGATAATTCATAGTAATAAAGGCTGTGGCAACTGGATGTCTTAATTTCCCTGTAAGGACTTATCTTGTAACAGTGCTCTCCAAAATGTTAATCAGAAAATTAAATGCAATACCATCCCAGGAAGGAACAGTTTTGCTTCTTTCAACAAAAAATAACATAATCTTGTCCTCTGCAATTTCCCCCCCCATCCCCCCGCCCACTCCTTTTTTTTTTCCCCTTTGATAACATCTGAATTTCTGCTGGTTGGCTCTCCTTACTGCCCCGTCTTTTCTAGTGCCTGGAAATCTTCTTGGGATGGAAGAGGCAAACTGGTCTTATTCTATCTCTTGAAAGTGTATGTCAGTCAACTTCTCTGCAGCAGAATTTCTCCTCTAAGTAGGGTGCTGGCTCCATCCTGTAGCTAATGAAACAAGATTCCTCTTGCTCAGTTAATATGCTTGTCAGTCAGCTTGAGCAGTTTTTACTAATAGGGGATCTGGATGCTAATGGCATAAAGGAAAAGGCTGCACAAGCCAAGTGCAGATATATTTAATCCTGGCCTGTTTCCTGGTTTTAATTTTATATGTTTTAATTTTATATGTTTTCCTATCGTTCTCTCTCTCAACTGGAAAGTACTCTGTTTGGTATCCAACATGCAGACTATAAGCAGAAACCCAATTCCATAGGTTCTGATAAAACAAAGAAACCTCAACATCAAATCATTTCTACTTCAGCTGACCTGACAGACCGGACAACTCAGCACATTACAATTTCTATTATTTACTACATTTACTAAAGCTCATTCCAGCCTAAGAATCTTGAGGGGTGACAATACAAATCCAGTTGCCAATACAAAGGTGAGCAGATGGTGTTGCCCTGCTGGGGAGCTGAGGTGGAATAGCACATAAATGAGAAAGCAATCTCTTGATGGTTTGCTGTATTTAATGCCTGAACTGAGAACTGGAGCTGAGCCAACTTGGCTTCCAGCCAAGGTCTTCAGTAGATTCAAAGGAACCCCACAGCAGTTTTCATCCAACATTAGTTACCAGATGAATATTTGCAGGTAGTACTGAAGTACTGATACAAAGTACTGATTAGTACTGTTTAATGCAAACCACAGTGAAATGGAAGACATTGTCCTTTTTGACTCAGAAGACCAAAACTGAATCTCTAAAGCTGCACTCTCCCCTTGTACCAGTATTGGAACAATTGTTTTGCATGCATAAGTAATTCAAACTATTGCATTTAAGATCTCTAGAACTGCTACTCTCTGAATGCTTTTTATTTTTTGATCCTTTTTGCTTTATGAAAACTGTAAAGCAGTATTAGGAGCAGATCTAATTTCCACTCAAGTCGGCAGGGATCTTTTCGTTGACTTTTCTGATGCTTGGATGAGGTCCATAAGCAGTGAGTAACTAGGTAATTCAGTGTTCAGAATCTCTTTTCAGCATTAACATAGCCACTGATTCAGGGAAAAGGTTAATTTTCACTCCAATAAGCAAAGTCTCCAGTCACTATAAGAAAATTCAGAACCTGTATACAGCTCTACTCTTATCACAAAGAAAAAATATCTGAATACATATGATTTAAATTTAAATCCATGGTGGTTCAACCACCTCTTTCCTCCTCACCCTTTTGCCTCCTTTGAAAGGCAAAATGCATTGCCACTTAAGATAATTTCAAGGTACTAAGGCCCATTTAGTGCTGTATGGCAAACCTTTCAGGCAGGTAAGGGGGAATGAAAGTGACTGTAAATCTAATCTCGCTGTGTGGACCTACAGTTTAAATCAGCATTAAGTTGTATTTCCAAGATGTGCTGCTTTCTTACAGCACAGAGAATATACAAAGATGGCTGACCTCATTCTTCAGGTTTCTTGCCAAGAAGTGTTCAGCTACGTGGGCTGGAAGCACATTCTCTAGAAGCACCCGATTTAGGTTCTCCATGGTTTCAATCTCTTCTCGCTCTTTTTTGAACTTGTTCTTCCACAGGAAGTCTAACCTACAGTAATATTCATTCTGTTACAAGAGGACACAGAGGTAAAGAAACAATAGGCATCTTGTCCTGCTGGAGTACAAGTTTAAGAAACAAAATGTGCACAGTACACCACCCCTACAAGGCTATTATTTGGCCACGCAGATACAGTTACAGATCCCACAGAAATCAAACCCCAAGCATGCACTATGTGACCTACATTTCTTCGAACTTGTAAGGCTGTCCTCCAAAAAAGGCCCATAAATAGGCCCAGGAAAAAAATAAAATTGCACGGTGCCTTAAAGAATGGAAGATTCATTTATTTACTCTCAGACTTTAGCAGAAATTCATTCCAGAAATCAAACACCATTATGGAAACGATTCACAGTTTTGCAATTTAATGTGATATCTTATTTAGCTGAGGTGTAAAATTTCACTTATGATAATGGACATTTCAGGAAGACTCTATATTTTGCCAACTTGAACTTGTGTCATGCAATCAGCCTGGTAAAAAGGGGGCAGTACAAGAAAAAACAGCCTATTGATGTAATGCACCTTCAGTTTATCAAATCATTATCAGGTTATCAAAAATAGCACAATTAGATGGGCCAACTTAAGTTTTGGGTTTGTTTCGTTGTTTTTTTTGTCTTGTTTTTGGTTGTGGTGTTGTTGTGTGTTTGTGGTTTTTTGTTTGGTTGGTTGGTTTGTTTTGTTTGTGTTTGCTTGGTTTTGATTGCTTGTTTGTTTGTTTGTACATTCTTTTCTATAGTACTTTATCCTTCTTTTCTTTCTGTCCCAGAGTTTTCATAATTGTTTTTTACCATCCCTAACAATAACAATAACTGGAACTTTTTGGAATGCATAACATCCTTGGAATATCAGTATTTTCTGAGATAAAATTTCATTAAAAATATTTTGAAAAATGAATAAAAATGCAATTTTGCGGAGCTCTTTCTATCTTTCAATATTCTCAATGTTTTGTTGTAAATTCTATGACATTATTTCTACAGGAAAGCCTACACTGGCCTATCTCATTTGAGCTGATATAAATCAAGAGCTATTTCAATGTAGTTCAATGTTTTAATACTATCATGCACCCTCAGTGAAAACTATGTTATAAACCAGGAGAACATGATTATGATCACAATCTTATTATAGAACAACCTAAAAATGCTAGCTAGCACTATTAGCAGTCACTAAGAATTCACATCAAAATGTGAGTAGTCCTGGTTGGATGGTGGCTGTCAGAGCTCAAAATGATTCATATTTTGTTAAGATCACAGACAAAGCTAGAATTGAACGTTGAAATGACATGGCATTAAAATGATTTGGTAAGGTTTAATTATGTATATTATACAATTATACTTCTAAGTTCCCCACACAGAAGATAAATTCAAATGCCACCAACTGTATTAATGCAGAAAAAAATCCAATAAAAACCTGGGTTGTCAAAATTATGTGCCTAAATTGACAAAAGTATACTGGATGCTTGGCATAAAACTGAAATTAGGTATCTATATATTGTACCAACTTTGTATTGAAAAGAAAATGTGCTAGATAAGCTGAAGTCTTCAAAAAGATATATTTCTTCTTTAAGAACTAATATCAAACAGATAATTTATTCACTGCTTTATTGTTTATTGAATGAAATTTAGGCTGTCATGTCCTAAAAAAAAAATGGCAGAGAACTCAGAGATCAGAAAAAATAAAGCAGAATGTATTCTAAAATTCACTTTGAAATGAAGATCCTCAATGTATTGTATTTCAAAATGCCTATTCAGGCTTCTAAAGAAAAAAAAAAAAAAAAAAAAAAAAGCTCTATCTTATTAAAGCTTACTTAAAATTGTGAGGGATTTTTGTTTGTATGACTTAGCCAATTTTGTATAGACATCATTCAAGATTCTGTTCAATCTTTGTAGCCCTGCAGTCATATGAAAACCAAGATTGTTTCCTGCTTTACATGGTATCTCCAGAACCTTCTCAACATATCAGAATGGCCTTTATACATCTGCAGGCACAATACCCTTGAGATACAAAATTTTCCTCCTTCACCTCATGCTGCTTTACTTGACAAGATATGCCAGTGGGTGAGCATGGTGGAATGCCCAGGGAGGCATGAAGGACACTGTGTTCCTCCAGGCACCACAGAGCAACTGGCTTCCTGCAGGACAGAGACTGCCATGCATCTGTAGAAGGCAATACAATGCAACTCAAGAGGTTCAAATTAGTGGTGATTTCTTGTACAAAAGCAGTTAAGTAAAACAAGAACCGATTCATGTCTTATTGATTGCACAAAGATGGCTTTATCTATGCTTTTAAATTCTAGTGGGACATTCACCTGGGTCTGTTTTCAATATTTGCCTGAGTGAAGCAATGAACTAATTCTCCTCATTGAAAAGAATGTCACATAGAAAGTCAAGATAAGCAGCTCAAGAGTAGCTGCTGATGCTGTAGGTGTCTACATGGGTTTTCAGTCAGGTGAGGGAGCTACGGAGTTTCCATCTCACAGCCATTACTTACAGATAGCAAGTCAGAAACTGCTGCAAAATGGAGTGTTAGCAGATGCCTTAGAACACATTAATAACTTGATCAACAAGTAGTCATGACCTCTAAGGTAATCAAAATGAGAAGTTGCTGGTCTGAAACATGGTGGATGGCCTAATCATTCAAAACAGCCAGTGTCAGAGAACTGACAAATGCCAAGGATGTAATGGAGGTCTTTGAGAAAGAACAGAGGTAACCCTAGGAACAAAACAACAAGGTACTTTGGAAAAAAATCTATGCTAAGGAAAAGAGCTACTTAGACACATTAACTAAAGCTGATACAATGGGGATGAGTTGACATGCAAACATGCCTCCATTTGTGAATAAGGCATGTGACTAGGAGTAAAGTTTGAGAAGTTTTTAATAAATTTGTTCAGAAGAGGCTCTTGAAAAAATATATTATCTAAGACGAGAAGGATCCTCTCACATAATAAAAACACACTAAAAGCTGAAACAGATTACAAATAAACGGTTTTAATGGCTGAGGGCAGCTGCCATAACTGTCCAGGCAGTAAAGCAGCCAATGTTTTCAGTGTGGATAAACACAATGTAATCAGTCATGGGAAAACCAAAATACTCAACTAGCCTACAGGGTAATAGGATATGTTTTAGATATGATGAGAGATTAGATATGATGAGAAAGGAATTAATAGGCTATGTCAATACTGGTAATTCAAACTGGTCCATAAGAGAGTTTTAATGGTCAATAGTGTTTAAATGTGAGCATACTCCTTACACAGTCTAGTCCATACCAGTCTGAATTCTCCTGGGCGATGGCTGGGCAGGGTGCAAGAGCTGCCATTCTCAGCATTATAGTCTGCCTGCTGCTGGCCTATTTTCAAATAGCTCTGATAACATGCATGCAGAATTAAATGTGTTACTTAATCTCAGTGTCAGGGAATGGTCATAACCTATACTGGCATGACCATAAAAAAAGCAGTTCTACCTTTTCCACCTCACTTCTGGCTGCTCACTCCCATCCTATGTTCATTGTTTTGCACAAGCATTGCTGCAGCCACACCATAAAACCAGACCAGGAAATAGAGCTGGCTGCAAACCAACCATTTCTCCAGGGTTAATTTTTAAGACAGATCATTCCCCTATTTTGGGCCACTATACAGCTCCACAGGCAGCTGTGACAGTGCAAATAAGATACAAGGATAAGAATGAGTAGCTGAGGCAAGACCTACTTCTTTCACTAGGGATACTGGCTATGAAGCTAAAAGTATTAATTTGACCTGAGAATGAAGTTGCCTCATAAAACATGTAACAACACTAGCTCTCCCTCTCTTCATCCTCCTGCAACCAGAGACACACACTCCCTCTCCTGCTTTTGAATCAGGACGGGCATATCTTTGACCAGTGGTGAGCAGGTTCACAGGGCTAGGCTTGTAGGGAAGCATTCACTTATTGCTTAGATGAACTTTCTGGTTGCTCACTCTGAGGACAGAGGAGCACCAATGCCAGCTTAAGGGAAATAGAAAGACCACCCTTTTTCTCAGTGACTGTTAGCTCTAGTATTGTTAAAATAATTGGATATTAAGAGAAAAGACATTATTATCTGCAAAGTAGAAACATGCAAAAGAAAACAAAGAAATTACTTGTCTATTACCCTCTGTGGAAGATAGGTAAGGAAGAATTTTACTTTGCTTACACTGCCAAGATGGCTTGACAGCGTTCTGTAAGTGCTTCTCAATGAAAGTAGCAAGCAGAAAGGTTAAAAAACTAACAAGAAGACAGACACTTTTATATGACTTTTTATTAAATTGTGAAATTCATTATCAGACACTGTTGGGAAGACCAGAAAGATAAAATGGTTTTAAAAAAGGATTCAGACAGTGTAACAGAAAGCAGGGCAGCCAATAGCTATTAAACATTGCCACAGAAATGCTGACTGGCTGAAGGTGGGAAGCCTGTGTCCCTGGAAGGGTCACTCTATGCAGTGCACTTCCTCCTCTATTCTTTCCCCAACTATTTGCTACCAGTCAGTATCAGTAATGGTAACTTAAAATGTCAGGTCTTATGCCAAGTATGTCTTAAAATTGCTTCATAAATTTTCCAGTTATAATTTAGACTTTGCTTCAGAGTGTGTGAAAACACAGAAGGTTTTTTTCTCCTTTAAGGGAGAATAAGTTAGGAGAAACATCAAAGGCAAAAGGCTGAAGAGCCACAAACAAGTAGTATCATAACAAGGATCCTGGACCTACAGCTCTGGGGCTCCAGCCCAGCTCTCCTACTGTCAAATGAGCAAAGTCTAATATGGTGCTGGCAGCAAGGCAGATGAATGTAACTTCCAGATCAAGAAGGTTTTTTCCCAGTGTGGCAAATATTGGAGAAACTGCCAGATAAGATTTTTTTTGTCTACTAACCTGCAGGGTCTGCTTGCTTGGCAACTTAAATGGCAGTCATTATGTTTTGGGAATTGTAATGTAAATGAGCAATTTAAAGACAGTCTGGGATACAATCCCTTCCAAGGCTGCAGGCTATGTGGGCACTGGCTGTCCATGAGATCTCACGTGGTTTACCTTTTCCATCTCAGAGCCCTGCCTCGCCCACTGCATCATTCTTGGCTGGAATAACAGGCTGGAATTGCAGCTTTTAGCCATGGATCATGGATAGACCCGAGGATTTAGAGAAAGAACTGCCCTTGCACTCGCCATCAACTTTGTAGAGGGTAAGACCATTGACATCACGTTTGTACTGAAAAAGTGCAACTGGGTGATAAAAAGAGTAGCTTCCTGGTGGGTCATCGTTTTAGTGAAACTGTGGCCTCAGCATGTGGTACACTTCTGTGTGCCTGCTACATTGTTTCTGTGTCTGCATCAAATTGTAATAACTGTGAAGAAAATAGCTTGTAATTAAGCAACTAGGGAGACAGCAGATGGATGCAGACAGATGGAAGCACACTGGGAAGCTATGACACAACATTGGTCAGCATGACAAACAATAGTCACAGCACACATTCGGTGTAATGCCTAAAGTCTCAATGACAGTTATTGGTGAGTTTTAAGGCCATACTGGAAGGTAATTAAATAGCTGCTTAGATGCTTCTCACACTCCTTTGCAAGGGTGTGGGGAAGAATGGATTAAATGTGTTTGTTAGAAAATCTAAAAAATGTTTGAGAAGCTGGCACGCTGCATGTGGAGGCTCTCATTGCATCTGCTGATGTAGAGGAAGAGAAGCATTCATCTTACCTGTCTACCCAAAACCAGTAATGTGACAAAGAATATAAACAAAGAAATCGAGCCCATTGTCTTCAGGTCTTTCAATATTCCTGGCCTATAAAATAAAAATGTAAGTAAAGCAAGCTGCTCAAAAGTCAAAACAAAATAGCTAAAGCAATATTCTTGTGCTTCTTAGCACAAGAATAAGACTACAATTTATACTACTCTCTGGTATGTAAACTACAGTCATTTAAATATATATGCTTTATTATTTGATGAAATATTATTATATCCATATTGAAGCTTTACGTCTACTATATTCTATGAAAATTGCCTGCATTTTGAAGTCCACTACTAAGATGAGGATTTAGTAAAAATAACATCCTTGTTTGCTTACAAATGGGGAGCATTTGATGCTTATTCTATACAGGGAGATTAAAAAGATTTTTTAAATGTATTTGCACTACTTCTATAATGGAGAGCTGGATCATATCCAGTGAATGTCAGTTATGGAAACTAAAGCACGTAATTCCCAAGACACCTCTTCATCTCAGAATTACAGGAGGTTCAAACTAGATCTTGTACAGAGTTTATTAAAAACTCTGCTTTGGGAGAAGACACTGGAGGTAACGGGCAAGAGTTCACACTAGCAGTCTCGTACTGATGCCACTGAAAGAACAACCTTCGTAAGAGATTTAGGAAGGAAAATACCAACAGACATACAGCTTGACTGGCAAAATCAAGGCTGCCAGAAGCACATGCTAAATCTAACCTGTCACATGGTTCTCCATCCCATCACAGAGATATCCTTTCCACTAATGTAACAGAAAAACAAAGACCTGGGTTTGATTATGTAGTCTTTAGACTTAAGTGCAAAGAAAACATACACTTTTGTTAATTCTGATCCTTTTACATGGTCGTTTCTGTGTCCTAAGGAACTCATGCAGTTTAGAGTACAGGAAAAATGATACTGAAACTCTACACTGAATATTCAGGTTTTCTGTGGTGGCATACGATCTACACACTCAGTTTACATAGAAAAGAATCAGCGTGTGTTTTGACAATGAACTAGAAATGTATGTGTCCAAAAAAATATTTCACACATCATACTTAAGAGTAATAATTCTGGTTTTTTTGTAATATCTTCTACAACAAGGACTTCATCAGTCTCACTGAAAATTTAACATACAAATTTGCAAATACAGCAAAAAAAAATCCAAACTATAGGTCTAGTATTTTTTTCAACAGTTAAGACTGCATTTGTAAAGTTTCAAGACAATGTACTAGTTCTAAGAAAGCTGGTTTTTTTTGGTTTTTTTTGTTTTGTTTTTTTTTTCCGGCTTGCAGCAAATATACTTTAATGGCCATAATTTTGTTCAGCCTTAGACATTAATATCCTTAATGATGACTTCTTCTTAATGTTCTTTTATAAAAATGCAAATTAAACCATACTCTTATTTCCTACAGTGTTTGATTTAAACACCTTGCCCAGACTTGTTCATTTTATTCTAATGCTCCTAGCATGACATCATATGATATATTAACAGTAGCATGACAATGATTTTAAATTGTGACTTATAATTATATAGCCAAACACATAGAAAAATAAATCTGTTCTGTGACATAAGAACTGCCATAGGTAGTATTTACTTTCTATTAATTTCAGAAGGACTGGAATTATCTACCTACCTTCTAAGAGGTGCCATTGCATACATAAATTTGCTGTAGTCATCCAGCATGGACCCATGAGTGTGCAGAAGGATAACATTGTATCCCACCAATGCGATCAACATTATTACCATTTTCAACTCATAATTTATCCTCAGGAAAACTGAACAGGAAATGAGCCCTAATATGCAGCTGTATATAAAATACTGGAAAAGAAAAATCAAATGGAAAATATTTAGATTTTGGCTCTGGAGTGGGAAATCATACATAATAAAATGGCTTGGCTGGTTTAAAAACAAATTATTGATTGATCACTTAAGGATGGAATCTATCACCACATGTAAACAATCAAAGTATCTGGGACATTTACAGATAATCAATAACAACCAGATGTTGCTATTTTCTAAAACAGACCTTTTTTCTTACTAGGCTTCAATTCACCCCAAACCTAGTAGAATACAGATTATGCTCCTAATTTATGTTCCCTGATTTTCATCCTTCATCACTTTCGATTTACTTATCTGCAATAGCAAGCACTGTCTATATGTAGGATACCACTACTGGTGTTGAAGTCTAATGCAAGAGCCTCCTGTCAGCAGACTAACAAAAGATTTATTCCTATAGCACTCTATGATTTTTATTCATGCTTGAGTTCAATAACTACCCTGTATGTATTACTAGCATAAAGGTCAAGGTAAAATGTCTCAAGATCTGAAACCATCAATTATATTGGTTGTATCTGCAGTGTTTACAACGTAATGCATACACACAGTTATAACATAACAGTTATTATGAACCTCATAGATATGTCATTTTATGAACTCTAGAAATATGGCTAAGACATGGAGAATATAAAATGATCAACAACTTTCTGTCAAATCTTCTTGAGTTATGACTTCATAAGTATACATTCAATTGTTAAAAATAGCCTTTTCATATATATATCAGAAAAAATATGTATGAAGTTAAATTCCTGGAACAGTATTTTCTCTGGATACTTTCTGGAAATTGTTTAGGGCATCAAAATTAATGCTAAAACAGAAATAATACATTCTCACCAGAATCATTATCTTAGTCCTTAGCATACAGCACCTTTGCCAAAGAAGCTTCCTGAAAATTAGAGTCTTGTACCTTGCAAGGAAGGTACCTTTTCTCAAACTACAAAGCATTCCATTTCTAGGTATGCTATTTTCAGACTACTGTTGACTTGTTGATGGCAGTACTTCTGACACAACCTGAATCACTGTATAGCAATTTTGCAGGATCACTGTGAAGAATAATTTTCACAGAACCCATCAGATAGAATTGATCTGCCATGTGAATTTTTGCAGTTACTGTAATTTGCTTGCAGATCTGCTTGAAATAAGAAACAAAAATAACTACTGTTCTGAATCACCAAAAATAAAACTTCTCTGATGGCTGCATTCCACAGGAGGTCACACACTGAATTCAGTGTTACATAAAAGTAGCAGCATCCATTTTTTTCTCTGCAGGGCAGTCCACTTTTGAAATTAGTTTTCCAAAAACAAACAAGCAAACAAAAGACAACCTTGAATCCAGAACTGGATGCAGTTTGACAAAGACCAAGAAACTTCCAAGGGAAAAAGAGAGTCTCTGTTAGTGTTCCATAGGAATACATAGACTAGATTGAAAATTTCAGCTAAAATTTCAGATAAGGTTGAGTGGATTAGAAAGGAGTGGCACAGCCACACATTTAAGAACACAGACTCTGTCACTGTCCACTGCAATGCACGATTCCAGTAAGCAACAAGCAGATCTGTAAATGAGCCTGTGGGTAACTCTGCTTCAATGGCCACACCAGGTTATGAAGCCTTTTTTTTTTTTTTTTTTTAAATGACACCTTAAATAAACCTTTTTCCAACTTTAACTTGCATACATTCAAGGTTTCTGAGTGCTCAACACTGCAATCAGATTTTTTACTTCCTGTCAAAGGAACTGAAAATTCAAACTTTAATAAAAGAATTTGCAAATTTTAGTAGACACTCCAAGTATTGTAGCTTGAATTCTTCTCTCACCCTTTCAGCTTCTCAGAATAATGCAAAAGGGCTTAAGAAAAAAAAAAGAATTGCAAGACAAAATGTTTCAGAAGATACACTGCAGAGAAATAAAGGTAACTGGCATTCTAGCTAGCTTCCCAGAAGGATGCACGCAGCTACAAAGCAGACACTGGAAGATAGTAACAATTTGGTGAAGGAGTAGGCAAAGTAACGATAAGGAAAATCACAACTGGTGGAATTACTGTCATATGTATAGCCTGAGAGCTCTGGTCTTTGTCAAAGCACAACAACTGCAAGTTGTCAGATGGTAGCCTGTCTCTTGGGCCAAGCAGTGTGCTCTCAGTTCATCAAATGAACATGAACTTTCTCACAGAGGAATTATGCCTATGGAAAAAAAATACAGCTTTTGTGTGCAGGTATACTGTTTCTTAGTAAAGACCTGTTTCAGGCTCGTTCATCCTACACTCTGTAGAAACTAGTGAAGAATCACAAGGGCTCAAACTACACAGACACAGGCTTTTTTTCAAGGCAGATTGCTGCAGTGATACCAAACCTTTGTAGTAATCCTGACTGGAAGATCTTTGCAAACTGAAGACCGAGCAAACCACATAGCAGTGAGGCTGAGCACACACAGGTCCATGCTGTGCTCTGCATGTCCCCTGACTATGGGAGAACCTCAGCTGGTTCAGCCAACTTACTGCAACCAAGGAGCCTGCAGACAGCTCCTACTTGGTAGCAGTGGTTATGCCACGTCTGTGGCCTCGACTTTATCTAACAGTGCAGCAGCATGTTCTTATGAACACCAATTTTTATTTGACAGCAGAAATGATAAACAGAAATGTTTCCTTTTAAGAAAATCCTGGTAGAGCTAAAATGAGGAAAATGCCGGGTAACCTCTCTACAGGTGAGATCTGCACTACACGCTGTCCCTGACCTGAGGACTGTCCAATGCTGCATGATTCAGAGTTCCCAGCGTCTGAAGGAGTGTAACTCCATCTACTCTCTTCTCTTCCTGTGCTAACTCAAATAAGTGGTATTTTAACCAATATCTTACAAAAGCTGAGTGCTTTTGTTATCAGGAACACTACGCCCTTAGGATGTTATCTCCAGCCCAATGCATTTGGTCTCTTTTCTTGAAATTTAAGATCTAGAGTTCCATGGTTATAAAGATCTCTACTAAAGTAAGAAGGGATTCTACTCCAGTATGTCTATGGAGAAGAACTTGAGAAAAAAGTAATTTTGGAATTTCCTAATCAAATAAGGTGTACTCAAGAACTGCATCTTTCAGAAGTCAGTATTAAAACTTTTATTTAGTTAATATGTGGAAGTGGCAGCACTGATATCACACTGTATTTTATCACACAAAGAGACACGCATGACTTGAAATCTCCTCAGCCTGACTTCTCTTATGAGGAAACTACAGAAGCATCCTAGCAAAACTAAACACAAGTGAACCCTAAAACTTACTGTGTGCTCTTTCCCAAGTCTTTAAGAACAAGAAAGTAAGCAATACGACTAAAAAAAAGTTATTTTGGAGGATGGAAGAGAGGGAAGATCAATGTTTGCTTCAAAATTAACTACATTGTATTGAGTAGGGATAAAATCCCTTCTTCGCACATTTTAGATGACATACTCAATAGACCTGTCAGATCCACTACCTTAAATCACAGGAAGTTTATCTGCATGAATAAAGCTTAAAGCTAACAGATTCAAAAGACTGAATTTTTAATTTAAGGAAACAAACATTTGCCAGCTTAAGTACTCAATATCTCATTCAGTAAAGACAAAGAATTTTATTTCCAGTAGTGTGTGGGGTTTTTTTTAAAGGTGATCAAAATTAGTAACTCAGAAGGGATTTGCAGCTTTTTCAAGCTACAAGTTATGCAGTGCCTGAGGATGAAAACAATGTGCATTTGAGAGCTGTTAAATAAAAAAAGTGAGGGAAAAAATTGTTTAAAAACTTTACCCAACCTAAGCTTTTCATTTATTATTATTGGAATTGACATTTCAATAGTTAAAAAGTCTGTAAATCACTTATAGTTGGAAATATGCCAGTCACATGAAGAGCTGACAAACATTTTAGTTATTCATAGGAAAACAAAGGAAAAAGACATGTCAAGGTTTTTTTTAAGAACAGCAGATTGAATCTTAATAATCTTGATAACTGTATCCTTCAGATGCTTGTTGGAAAACTTACTGGTAAAAAAAGAAAAGTAAATACCTTTCAAGATGTTCAAAACTATAACAAGTATGTATAAAAAAAGATTACTAGAAAAACTGCTAACTAAAAAAAGCAAAGAAATATAAATAAGCATTGGAACAATTTATTTCTATGTGCTTCTGAGTGTGAACATATGCAGAGGCTGCGACGACTGCATCACTTCTTTGACAACAAGGACAACTTGATGTCAGGGCCAAAAGAAGACATAGGCAACTCTCCATACCTGGTGGTATTTAGTTAACTAAATTTGAAAAGGAGAAACAGAAACTTTGCTCTGCTGTAGCTTTATCAGGGAGATACTGAAAATCTCTGAGTGCTGCAGTTACTGCTGCTGGGTTGGTGTTGGTTTTTTGTTTTGTTTTGTTTTGTTTTTTTTCCAGGAGAGTTCTACACATAACTAAGATTTTTGTGTTTGTGTGTGCCTAGGATTGTTTAGCTGGACATAAAGAATAGCTGTTTCATGTACAACACACTGTGTGGAAATCAGCACATACCACTCTGCTACTGCAATGATCAATTCTGCATAGAGATAAAATAATCTCCCTTCTCCTCTTGCTGCTTCCTGCTTACTCATCCAAAGACTATTGATCTATTTTGGCAGAATACACAGCTTGTTGTGATCAACTGCAGGTCTTTTGCAATCCCTTTAGGAATCATTGCTATCTAGGATACAGATCACATTTTTGCAGGAATGTCCTTCCCCTCTTTCATGCATGTGCTGCCATGCTTTTGCTCACACCAAGAGATCTTCAAATCAGTTTAGATCTTTTAAATAGTTTATATTAGTGGTACATGAGTGTTGTTTTTCTCCCCTCTCAACCCATCTCTTAATCAAATATGCAATAACAGAAATGTGATGATCACAGATTTCACATTCACTGCCAGGTCAATGATGAACATGGTGGATATTTTCACGTCCACCACTGGCCCTTGTGAAACTAAGCTGCAGAATGACCTGGTTTTCTCACTGACAGTGATGTGGATCTTTTGTGTACAGTCCTTGTAGTTGCTGTCTGTTGTGCTATCTCCTAACACCCATTTGTTGGCATGGATGAGCTATGCTTCATCAGTAACAGTTATCAGACTGTTTCCTGCTTTTTAATTTGATATTCATTAAAACTTCTATTTTCAGAACTAGTAACCTCCTTTAACTTCCCACATCCTTCAAATGCAGTTGCAGATGACTGAAAAAAAAACAAATCAAGGTTTTGCTGCAGTCCTAAAAACTAGTGGGTGTTTAACTTCAAGCAGACCCAGCAACAGCCAATTTAGTGTAATTGTTATAAACAAAGAAACACAAAATGAACTTACCGGTAGGAAAAAACAGTTGTTTTGTATACACCACTGTGTCTGATTACTCAAATTAGGAAAACTTGCATTTGTTGAATTAAGAACTGAGGGAAAAACTTTCACAGCATTATCCAGGAAAAACTAAAGAAAAACAACATATAATCCATTAGCTTGTCAGATGTTTAAGGTCAAAATGGAGAAGAGAAATGGAAAAGTAGAGAAAGCCTTGCCAGTAATCATTTAACTTTGGCTTTCCACTGCAAATTGAAATAGAAAGGAAAAAATGACACCACTTGATTACTTGTTCCTGCATGCTCAGACAAAAACAACTTTGTTAACATCCATCTGACACTTTGCATTCGAATAAAAGATGAAAGGGTTTTTGTTATGTTACTTTCCCGTATCAGAAGCTCACACATGAGAGACAAAGATGAAATAAATTCAATATGAGTAATTCCTGAGTTCATCTCAACTGAGCCTCCTATTTAAACACAGGAAGATTTAAAGAAAGAACAAAAAGTCTTTTTTTAAGTTGATTTACACAGACACAATCCTTCTCATAATATTGATGATAATACTAGTACTAATGTTATTGAAACAGAAGAGTGGAACCAGCATCTCCTGGGTCATCACATTCAGCCAGTTGATGTCACAGGTGACCACCACCACACAGTACCCTTTGATGTATTGCTCCAAGTGCCTTCTTAATGAGTTAAATGTGCCTACATTAATTCCCTCCGCTTTGCATCTCACTGCTCAAACTACATGAAACAACTGTATTTAGTTTCAGAATTCCACCCTGCGCATGTCCACAGAGCAAAAGATTATATGCCATGAAGAACTCAAATTATATTATATATACATATCTATGTAAAAATATTTCTACACATTAATTTCTATGAAAGCATTTAGATTTTGGGTTTGAGGTTTGTACAGGGCATCTCTGACCTATTCAGGCTACCTGTATCCACAAAATACTATATGAAATGTGGCATATCTAGGAATACACAAATAAACAGAGAGGAAAAAAAAAGAAAATGTTGTCATCTCCCATAAGCCAACCAACGCTTCTGTCTGAATGATGTGTTTGTACTTGTCTTTCTTGTCTCTCATCAGTTACCTACATCTGCTATCATGATTTGGAGATATATATTGTTCTTCAACATAGTAATGTTTTGTTTGAGACAGCTCAGTCCTACTATGCAGTCACACCTACACAAATGACTCAAATGAAAGCAATATTTTTTATGATTACCAATGTTTGCCAGGGACCATCTGAGCACACTACCATTAAATTCTCATTTTAACTTCATATATTGTAACAGCTTTTGCTTCTCTTGAGTTCATATAATGTGCAATTTTCACTGTTGAGTTTTTTGCCTCACATGATGAAATACTTGCTGCTGTTTCTTTCAATAGGAACCATGTGGTGAAAGAACCTCTCCCCACAACATAGGATAAGCAAGTTTGTGCATCTCTCTTGTTACTTGACCAAGAATCTGAACAAGGCTACATAACAGACTAGTTTAGATATTGCTAAAACAAAAGCCAACTTCTCACCAAGATACTTTCAACCCTTGGGTACAACCTACAAGGCACCAGAACTAAGGCTTCACAATGAGCATGGCCTGATTGCCTGTAAGTTGTGGCCAAGCTGAATGGGTTGTAACTCACCTTACTAGCAAGCAGGTTTGCTGATTTCCATGTTAATGTGCACAAAATAGCATTCTACTGAGAAGAAGGAAAGGTAGCAGAATTTAACATTAAGTGCACTAATCCAATGCACACCAAATTAAACAATTATGGACTAAACAATAAAATGTACGAAGTTTTAATAGTTATTGTGTGAATGGGTTGTCTCTGCTGACAGGTGGGAAGGAGGGAGAGAATAACAACTAATTGTCTGAAGTTTGGCTGACATCATTTATCATAAGACAGTCTCAGAAAGAGGAATGGATGAAATTGTTTAAAATTATGCTGACACTCTACGCCTTCAGATAAGTAAGTACTGAGACAATTTGTCCAAGAAGAATCTTAAGAAAAGATGAAAGGCCAAAGGTTCCCAACTTTATCAGACATTCATCCTTGATGCATTGTTTGCAAGAGTCAACAAAGTCCCCAAACTGATGCCCTGAGGTTGAACTATCTCCTTATAATATCATTATAATGTGAAAACCACACCTCCTAGCTAGAAAACATCCCCTACCAAAATAAGCGACTCATTCTTTGAGCATGCGTAGTGAATTTAGAGTGAGCTGTATCCTTACTACAAAGCAAGAATGAAACTACCCAATGACTAGCTAGTAGGCATTGATACTGGGTGTAGCTAATATATTTAACTGTATAAATACCTACTGTGATTTTAAATGAGTTGGCTAGCTTTGTGGATTGTCACCTAGCACCTTTTCTGCACAGACCTGGAATAAAACAAATATCTCAACTCTGTGCTGATTTTTTTTTGCACACTGGGTAAAGAACTTTTGAACAAAGAGAACAAAAAAAAAATTTAAAAAAACCAAGTTTGGAACAACAGAATTGGGAAATAGAAGTATAGAATTATAGAGTAAAGGGCAAAATTAATTGATCTGAGTGTCACAGAGACTTCAACCATGGTCATCACATTGCATGATGTCATGCAATAGCCATCTGTAAAGCCAAATGCCACTATTATTTTCTGTGCCAAAAGAAGGCATAGACTACTCTCAGTACACTAACGAGTGTGCTTTCACACACCAGCAAGAAACTGCAGCCCAGAGGTAAGCTCCTGTTTTTTTCCCCCTTAGATGAGCTTTGAAATCTCCTCAAGACGCAGTGGTCTACCGTCTTTATAGTGGTGTTGTAAACAACGTTGCTCATGTTTGTGCCCTATTCTTTTGTTCAGGAAAAGACAGAGTAAGAAAAGGATACTTCTAAGCATAGCAGAAGCATGTAAGTCTGTATCAGGTTAAACTGGAGCATTTGCATTTTTCTTAAAAAAAAAAAGAAGCTGTGATGATTTTGTTCAGCATTGCTATTTTGTTTGAACCTCTAAGTCAAACATTCAGGACTCCTCTTGTTAATTTTTAATTTTTCTACCAACTCTTCAAATATCCATGTGGCTTAAGAGAACTTTCTTCTCAAAATGAGTATCAGTGATTCATTTGAAAAATGCCAGTTGTTCTGATAGCTGAGTCAGGAATTTATCCCCAGATCTCCACATGAATGCCCCAAGAATAATATGGAGAATCCCAAATTCTGGTGTCATTCCTCATCTTCATAAGCTCATAAGCAGAAGTTTAAGGAGAGCCTAGAACTCTAAATGCTTACCTAGATTATTAATCACTTTTTGAATAAACCAAAGGTGATGCTGGCACATTGTTATGTTGGAAAATGATGGTAAAGATCCAGAGAGTACTGCGCTGTGTTGAATACAATTTCTGTAGTATTTTGTCTCTGATTTTGTACAAGACTTCTTAGCTTCCAAGTGCTCATGCATCTGTGTT
The DNA here is from genome assembly GCF_000691845.1 of Merops nubicus. Taxonomy (NCBI): domain Eukaryota; kingdom Metazoa; phylum Chordata; class Aves; order Coraciiformes; family Meropidae; genus Merops; species Merops nubicus. Next base: position 32,748 of record NW_008616340.1, read on the forward strand.
ATTTGGCATTCTGAGGTGTGTCTCTTGTTAACAGTCAAACTTACCAAACTCAAATTGCTCAATAATTTGATATAATTTTCTGTAACTCTGTGTGCCAAATTAAAATGCATCATTATCTCTGTGTCCTCATGTATCCAAGTCCTAGCCTCCCTGTAATGGTAATATGCAGTGACAAGCAACTGCTTTGTTCAAAGCTCCCAGAAGCATTTTGTAAGAGAGATGAGGAGCCTGCTGGGCTTTTACAGACTCAGACACCATCATGGTCACAGGTAAGGAATGATGTTCACTTGTGTGGCTTGATCTTTGCTGGACTGTGGAGTAAACGACCATGTGACAGCACAACTCTGTAGCTCCCTACACACTTGGAAGACACCAGCACTGCTGTAAACATTATTTCAGGATGGTTCATGTCAAGTGTTTGCTATCTCACCTGCTAGTGGATCTCTGCTAGTCCAGAGTACCTAGAATGATAATGAATTTAGTAAGTTTATTAAATTCTAATATCTGGAATGGATTTGTGATGGGGCCCTGAACTTAAATGACATGATGCAGCTGTGCATTCCCCTTTCTCCTTTAAACTCCTAGGCCAGGCTAAGATCTAGGCAGTGTCAAATTTATTTTTCTTAGAAGAAATGCATTTGGCACCCTCCAAAATAGGGTCTTCAATATGCTAGTCACTGTAGGGACATAGAATTACTGCATATCTACCAAGGAGCCTACCTATTAAGAATACATCTCTGAACAAAGTCAGCAATTCTGTTAACAAAGTTAGCTACACTAAAATGAAGGAATATTAAATAAACTGACTTTCTACTATGAGAATGGAAACAGGCTTGCTTACTTCTTTGTCATTATTAAAACATGGGATATCAGCCATGACTAGAGGGAGAACAGTATGGGGCCACTACTTGCATAATTTAAGGCAGCTCATGCTCACAGGTGTGCATTAAACAATGGAGTGAAAATACTCAGACCTCTGTCAGTCTTCACAGAACCACAGAACTCCCACCACAATATCTGCCTTACTGGCCTTCCCCGTGATTCTGACCCATATACACTCAATCCTGTCATCACCACCATTAAACAATACACAGTTGTATCCCTCCCTAACATAGAGGGCCAGCCCACTGCCTTGCCTTCCTCTCCTGTCCCTTCTGAAGAGTTGGTAGCCACCAGCTGCGGTACTCCAGTCCCAAGAGTCATCCCACCATGCTTCTGTGATGGCAATCTTCACATTTCTAAAGACATGTTCTTTCAAAAGAAGATCACATGAACCCTGGAGGATGGTGAGGTACAATCACTTGATGTATCATATGCAGTCATTCATTTAGCTTCCAAGAGCCGACCTTTGGCAGTCATGCAGTCCTGCTGTCTCTTCGAGATGTCTGGATTGTTCCCTGAAATACACTTTCCCATGTTCTGCTTAGTGCAGATCAGCTTCACAAAAACAGTCTTCCTCAGCCATTGATTGTTGCCTTACTCTGTATGTGATGCCAGATCTAATTCTCAATAGAAGCAGCATTAGTCACTCACTCCCTTCAGCTAAAAAGTATTTGATACTTAGGTGACATTAGCTGTTTTTTAACTGCCCTCCACTGATCATACATTTCAAATGTGAAGACTGGATTCAGACGTCTACTGAAACAGCTAATTTGAAATAAAATTGCATCCCCACTCTTTTCTAATGTCCCTTGACCATAAAGACTGAGTTTTATTTGACATTTTGATCTTAATTTTGATTTATTAGGTGTGGGATGGTTAGATGCTTTTTATATCCATTAAATCTTAATGGCTACATTTTGCCTTTTTCTACTGAAAGAGTTCATGGAAATAAATGCAGTTAATGGACTCTGCTATTAAGTACATGTTGCTGGGAGATATAATAATGATACTTCAGAGCCTCTCCCACAATTTGCTATTAATATGAAGGAAATGCAAATTTCACAATCACATTGAAGTAATTTTTGCTAGTCAAACAATTAACATTTAGTTTCAAGGTGGGAATTGTACTTAAAATTATCATCTCATGAATATCATGGAACATGATTATTTGTAATACTGCAGTCATTACTGATAAGGCACAAAGGCTTTGAAATACAGCCTATTACGTTTTACTGTAACATTGAGTACACACAAAAATGGACTTGAACCAATAAAATTAGAACATTTTTTCTAAAAATTATATACTGAATAACTCCTTTTTTTTGCTAAAATGTCTTTTACTAGTTGAAAACCAAATTTGAAGTGTATTTTACAGAATCGTAGAACTTCGGTATAAGGAAAAAACCAGTTGCTGACCATATTCTTTCCTATTTAACTTAATAAATAAACATATGGTTTCATGAACTGTAACTCAAAGTATACTTTAAACCAGAAAAGTTTACTTCATTTCTTCTTACACATTTATAGAGTTCAAAATAAGAAAAAGTCTACTCTCACTACATTTTACAAGCTACTCCATCTCTAAGTTTGGTCTTGTAGCATGTCAGATAACTTTTGCTTGGCTAAAGGTTATAATTCATAAAGGCATATAATCTTCAGCTGATGACAAGAAGCGATGGAGAATTAACAACTTTTCAGAATAATTTGTTCCCATTGCTTTACTGTCTTTGCTGCTAAAAATTGCACTTATTTTCTCATTTTCCAGCTGTTGCTTCTTTGCGTTTGTTCTCTACTAGTCAAACACCAAATTCAATTATCTGAGTTTTTAATTCTTGAGAATGTAATTGGTTTTGAGTCTGTCTCCTCTCCTTAAAAAAAGGAGGAGAAAGAAAGGAAAATATCTGCTTTCCTGGAAAAAAAAAAAATAACAAAAACAATACTAGGATCATTTAATAGAAAAAATGCAGAAAAGTTTCCACCAGGAATTTCATGTGCTCACATTTAGAAGCCCACATTATATCATTACATCATTACATAATTCTGACAAGTTTTCCACTTATTGTAACAAATGATTTACTAAGAGCACCCTGAAATGTTGTGGGAAAACAAAACAAAACAAAACAGTGTAGGTATTATCAATCTTTAAGTCCTTTATGAACCTCAAGTAATGAAAGTACTAGCAATTTAAGGAAGCACTAGAGTTGCATTTTCAAAAGCACCAAAGTGCAAATCTCACTCATATGAAATGTGACTACTATCTACGCATTAATGTTGCAATGAAAATTTTAAATAAATATTACAGTTCCCATTTTGCAGACGCAGAACTGAGCTGAAACACTATCACAGATTTACAAATGAATGACTCAAGCTCAGCCCATAGGGCAAAAAAAATAGTTTCTCGATCCCATATACTGCTCATCCCACTAGACCACACAACCTTCAGAATAAACAAAGACATTAAGGTTTTTTTCTTTATGCAGATTAATGACAGATCTACTCTGTATTTGCTGTAGTTACAAAAGAACTATAGAATTACATGTCTTTTCCCTGTTAGGAGGGAAAAGGACAGATTGTAATGCCCAAAGTAGAAGCAAGCCCTAACAAATGTCTAGTTCAGTACTTTTGAAGTTTAGATGTAACTTTGATTTTTTTTCCTTTTAAAAAAAACAAAGATAAGCACATGTAATTTACAAGGAATAGACGGCAGTTAAATCCCAGGTTTGAATTGTTCAAATCCCTTGCTCATTTATGCATTGCTTAGAAAAACAGAGTATTTCTCATAGAATGAAGTATCTCCTCACAGGATGTGTGGAAGACTGTGTGAAAAAAACTAAGTTTTATTCAGATTTGTGATGCTTTTCTGCTGATCACAAAATGATCATAGTGTATGCATTATTGAATTTCATTTTTCTTTAATTAACTTAGCCAGGATGTGAGAACTTGCTGAGCATCCTGCTTACAGAAGTCCTTGTTATACAGTACATTTTCTGTTGCTCTGCTTTACATTTCTGTCTCTGGTAATCACTATCATGTAGGTTCCTGGCACAGCCATGGGTTATAAATTAGACTTCTAAACAAACAGTCCACAAAAAAAAGATCTTAATTTAAAAAACAAACAAACAAACAAAAACACCAACAAATCAAAACAAAGAAAAATATGCTGGTTTTCCCTTACCATGTTGAATACAGCCATAGTTAATATTATAGCGGTGGTTGTTAATGTAAGAGTGATTCGTGGCCAAGGACGGTTTGCAATTATTCCAGATGATTTCAAGATCCACAACAATGAAACTGATGCTTTCTTGCTACATTGCTAAGTGCAAAGAGTTTAAAAAAAAGAAAACAAAAATCACTTCAGTATATATAATTACCAAAAAGAAGAACAGAATTAAAAAGGCTTAAGATTGATGACAGCATTAATCTTGAAACATTGTACAGAAGCATTCAACTATTGCATTCTAATAAGTTACAGATCATGATTACACATGAAACCAAATACAAATTTAGTTAAAATATCTGCCATAATATAAATTCATAATCATAATTTGCATGCACCTTGTAAAATATTCAACATTTATCACTAATAATAGCAAATACAGAGTTGACAGTGGTGTAATTACCTCTAATATAAGTACAAACAGGGCAAATAAACTGACCTACCTCACCCCAATTGAAAGAGCAGTATTTAGTAGAAACTTCAAAATGTAAATAATGACTGCACAGTATTTGACAGAGACAGGGATCCCCTCATGCAGGATAAAGGCTGTATACTTAGATATATCCCTGTCAGTCTACAAAATAGCAGAGTTTCTGGGTTTTTCTTTCATTTGTTTGAAGACTCATTTGATAATTCAGTTTAAGTGAAAGGTAACTCAGCAAAGCAAATCAACCTTCCCTAAAACTGTCCAGAAAACAAATAAGCATTTCACACAACATTCAATTTGACACAAAGAGTATTTAATGAATATATATTTTTTCTTATACAGTGACAAAAATTAACAATAAAACCCTCTGACTCATTGAACCTGCTTCCAAGAACAAACACACTGCAATAGCCTCCATTCATACATGCATTGTGCCTAGAGGCACAAGATGTTCGCACAGAATAAACAACAATCTGTGGCACATCCAATAAATATTAAGTTTAGCAAAAGTTTAGCAATGAGGAAATACAATTGCCTAGAAGCATCTTGTGCCCTTTCCAAATGTCAAATTCAACTATTGTGAAACCTCCATAGAAAAGGTAATGAAAAGTTAAGGAACATGACTGTCCCACAAAAGTAGTCACTTTTATCAACCCATTTTCTCTATTTACTTTATATTATCAGAGAATACTTTACATATTTTTTTCCTCCCAACCACAGCAAACAGCAGAGTTATAAGCACAGGAAGTCTCTGAAAAGAGAACTCAAGCACAAAAACCTACCAAATATAGGACTTAATTTACATCTCTTATATATATAAGTTCAGGTTCAAGAGCTACAGCACATCATGCTATATTACACTATTACCCAACACATGTGAGGTAGTTTACATTAAGGTCTTTGTCCTATGCACAGAATTAGTTCCCTCCTAATTATACACTATTTGGACAAGTCCACCATGTACTTAGAATTTTGTTTATACATTGGGTTTATGGCAGGGAGTTTTGCATACTGGATCGGACAGACTCTGAGTGAATGAAGCCAGCTTCAGGAATAAAAGTTTTGTCATCCTTGCCACTTAATAAAGAAAAAACCACAAAGCCTAGATTGTTGCCGTTGCTACAGAAAGGGAATGTTCAGTGGGATGCAGCGAATGGATCTGTGAGAAAATGAATCATTCAGTTATCCGTCTAGTCTGCCTAAAACCTGATGAGTCAGGGAGCATGGATTTATGGCAAATTAAACCAGTCATAAAACAGTGCCTTAAATTACTCTTAGCCTTTGTTGTAGCATACCTGGACAACTTCACCTATATTGTTCTGTGATTCTCTTGGAAGTTTAGAAGTAACTGGAATATCATAAATTGGAATACGGACAAAACTAGGTGGGAAAAAGTATGAGAAAGTATGAGGAATATAAAGTGGATAAGTATTGCTATAAGTGAAGCAGTACATTGTGCTCTCCTTTCTGAATTATGTTGCAGAGAACTATACTGTTCAAAGAAATTTTCTAGGATAAGAAATTCCAAGAAAAGATGCTAATGATGAACATAAATGATCTGGCCTAACCCAGAAACATTTTATTATGAATTTTACTGATTCTAGGTTATCTGACTAAAGGTTTGGAATAAGTAATTAACACTCTTAGCTATAGTCAAGCCTCATGCTTACTGCTTGTTCCCCACATATGTCAGTTAGGTCACATACTGATGTAGAGTGTGTGATAAACAACTACTCACTTACGCACTAAGCCCCATAAATTGGGCTAGAGGCAAGATAAACTGCTTGTGTATTGTCAGAATCCTTGCAAACTCTGATTAATGCTGAACTGGCAGACAGGAAGGACTGAAACTTCTGAAACTTCTTGATAAGATGGGCGCCTTTCAAGGTTGACGGGAGCCATTTGGTTACAACAGCCTGTTCTCAGAACAAAGGTAAAGAGATCAACCCTGAGGAAGACTCGGAGCCTTCATTCTGAAGACCCTGGCCCACGACCACCAGGAAGCCATGCGCAGGTGCGAGTAGGTGGACACTTATGATAATGAGTGTCTGGAAATAATTATAATGTTCCCACCTATTCTTGTGAAACCTAATGAATACGCACGATTTTACCTCATTGTCTGTTCCATCCGGGTGCAAGCTTGGAGGAGCGATCCCCCTTGCACCTGGTGCCGTAACCCATAATAAACATACCTGCCTTATAGCCCTCCCAGAGTTATAAAGTTTGTTTCTGCACATCAGTTTCATCAAATCAAACATAAACACCTGAAGATGATCAAAAGGACTGTGATAGATGGTGGAACCAAAGTAACCTAATCAGTGAAGAACAGAAGTCACTGAATCTGCTGCTCGTAAGACCATCAAAGGAGAATGTTTCAGCACTCATAGTTTGTGATGGGAAACCTATGAAGAAGCCTCAGTGAAAGAAACTCCCATTCCAGGACGACCTGCAGACTAAGGGCAACTTCTGCCTAAAAGGATGTGCCGGCATGGGGCAGATAATTTTGCAATGGTGCAGAATGAAAGTTGAGGAAACTTGGGATTGTGTAAAAGACTACAGTAGGTTTTAAAGTCATTGTGAGTATCTGGAAAACTTACAGGATATTTAGAGGACAGGACAGGGAAGGACAAATGTGGATCAGGGAAGAACAAACATAGATAAATGGAGAAGACAGGGGATGAAAGGAAATGGCTACATGTAAACACTTGTCTAAATGAGCCTATCACATATTCATATTAAGTCCTATCTCTAACCATCTTCTGTGTAAAGTGCAGTCTTCATTTTGAGCCTGTGTGTGTGCAAATGCTAGCAAACATCACAGTGGACTAGACGGAAAGTAACACAGGATGACTGCCAGCCACCAGAGAAAGAGAGATCACATGCGTATCTGAGGCAACTGAGGGCCTGGGTGCCAGCAACTGAAGTGTCTCAGCCCAGACCCTGAAGACACCCATAGGGTGTTGGGGAGAGTGTATGTGTGACTATTAGGAAACTTCAAGGTGGACTTGCTGGTAAGCAGGAGATCTGCATTTGGAGAGATCCAAGGCTGGAGCCAGTCACTGCACAAGGGAGGCATAGGCTCGACATGGATATATTGCATTGATTTAAAATCTATACAGTGACCCACAAATGTGAGTGTGCCTATGGATGGGAGTCAGGGTGTGGATATACTCCACAAGCAAACTTCAGTCCTGATCATCCAGAAAGGAGAAACTAGACCATCCATGTTCATTTATGTGACTGCTGCATGTTGTTGTGTGGGTGCTGTAAGAGACTTGCTGACTCCATGGACCTGTGTGGTTGGTCCTGTGTGTATGTTATGTGTTTGTGTGGGAATATGTGTTCAGCCTCACTACTGGTTGTAGCTGGGACATGATACTGACAGCCTCCCATCAATGACTGTGAGACAGGAGGCTACCCATGGTCTTTAATTCCACCAAACTGGGTGTTAGTGCACCAGGAAGGAGCACTCACCTGGCTCCTGAACTCCACTGGATCCAACAAACTCTACCAGCTCTTATTTTCAGTTTCAGAACCTTAAAAAACATTGCTCATTAAGATGCAAAACAATGTCATAAAAATATTTTCATGTTTTCCTAGTGCTAAGCAATGTAATTGACAGTTTCCTCTGCATAAATGAACAACATGTGTTATGTTAATTCTGAAGACAAAACTAAATTTTCCGTTTTGTAGATTTTCAGAGATTTAAAATCTCTGTTTAATCTCAATATCTAGATGCACAAATGTTGGTGTCAAATGATGAAGATTTCTCAGACTTTTCTAGCTTAAAATCACCGTTTCCAATTATTGAATTTGACCTTAAGTTTTGTAAGTAATCATTGAAAAAAACTACAGTACAGAATTGCTGAGATTACTTAGCAATATCCATACTGAGAACTGTATTTGTTCCTGAGGACTGCTTTATTGCTTTTCAAGTACCTGTACACTTTTGAGCAGACTTATGTAACTTCTGTACCAAAATTGCTTGCAATAATTCTAAATTTCTTTCAAAAGATTTTGGATCAGTATCACACGAGTTTGCTAATATATTTTAGCTAGGAAGGACTCACTGGAATGACTTTCTAAATTTCTTTTGAAGACTATTTGGTTGTTTGGGCTTTTTTTTCTTAAAAAAAAAGGATTTTTATGTTCCCTTGCAACTTTATCACTAAGAAAGTTCTGGAGAATAAAATAAATATCAGCAAACAAAGTATCATTCAGCTAATGTGATTAATCAACAAATTCCATTCTTTCAGCTGCTGTTAAAATTACAGATATTCTCAGCTCTGATCAGGATACAAAAGTGTTGTCAAACTGCAACTTCAAAACCGAAGTTGTAGATAACTCTTTTCACTTGTACAAGAGAAGCATGCCAGAACACAGTGATGCATTTCTTGATAGGCTGTTTAATACACAGCTCTGAGTTCTGGGGGTGGAAGGACCGCCGCTTATTTGGTGTATTTGTCATGCCACCTGGTATGTTAAATAAATGACAGGTCCCTCTAATAGCCATGAGAGCAGCCTACATAAGTTAAACCAATGGGACTTCTGTAAAGAAAATTTGTGACAAAATCCTGATTCACACTAAAAATCTTTAAGCCGTTAAGTAGAAATTCCTTAGAAAATACAAAAGAATACACTGTTGATTAGTAATTCTCTATGTGAATTAACAGATGAGCTGAACTTCATTTCACATTTGAGTAGTCTAAATCCAGTCCAGATATAGTACAACTACATCAGTTCAGTACTGCTGAAAATTTAGGTAGGTCCTGGAAGCAGAAGAGTAGTGGGGGGGTCTTTAATTGAGACTCTTAATAGCCCTGACAGAACTATGCAGGCTTATTTTGCTGATTCATTAGCTTAAATCAAACACTTTTTCTTGTAAACTTTATGTCTCATTTGCAATTTTTTTAAAGATGAATAAGATGAAAGGACCAAAGTAATCCTTTCTAGAAAGCATGCAAGAAGGGTAATACATCAGATCTCAGTAGCATTAGCTTCTGTGTGCATTTTAAGAGGAGCTGGCAGAATATGGTTGTGTTCATCATTTACCAAGCAGAAATAATAGGTATTTGTAGTATGAAAGGTGACTAAGGTATTACCTTTTCATCTGAACATGTTAAATCTGATACAACAGCTCAGCACGATAGTGAGTAATAACTTATTTTGAATACTCAGGTAATTAAAATGTATCCTGTGTTGTCTTTCCACACACAAAAACCTACTTCAGCATTTAACAAAATGAGTGCTGTCTTTCTGAGTGAGATCAAGGAACTGGTGTGAGAATTAATTGTGACAGCTATGTAGTAGAGGAAAGAGATGATTGTCACATGAGCCGTCACACTTCTCCTTTGTATACTAGCAGAGTTGGAACATCTTGACTGAAGACCTCTTATTAACAGAATGCCCGTGAATCACCTTTTCTATAGTTCTATTATTGTTCTTTTCATTTTGCATTCAAATACAACATAATATTTTACTAATACTAATATTACAAACCCCCCCCCCCAATTCAGATTTTTTTCACGTGTTCATTTTCACTCAGACTTGAAGGAGACATTCAAAGCTCAAATCCAAAGAACTGGCTGACAGTGATTATACTGACCTAAGCTTGGAGAAGGGTGATTTTCCTGTAGAGACACAAGCTCATACCTTACATACTTTCAAATGGTTCTATTGTTGATAAAAAAGACCAAAGTATTTCTAAAATGGGTACTGTAACACCAAGCTTTTGAACTCCATGGTGGCACTTGTAAATCTCAGCCTCATCTAAGAATCATACAAAATACATCCAGGTAAAGATTCTACTCAACTAACATTGCATACAACTGATTTGACAAAAGCTAGAACCCTGAATAAAGAAATAACAGGCAGAACTAAAGCTGGTATCACATTTTGACTTTCACCATACTTTGCAGCATTTATTATACTTCTCAAAGGGTCAAATTAAAGTAGCCATACGGTTCACTTCAACTATCTCATTCAAAGGAAGGAACACAGCAGTGAGCTGTATAAATATGCCTTTAGGCTCCCAGAGTTCAGTTTTGGAACTTCCTGTGCTGCTTTCCACATTCAATGAAATGTACAGCCACTGTGTTATATGCTATTTTAAGGTAAGATGTTCTCAGTCCCTCCCATCAAAGCTTTTCTAGTCCACATGAAATATTTGAAACGCCGCTGGTTTTGAAAAAGAGCAAACCTGAATGACATTTTAAAGACAGTGCTCAGGATACTGAACTAGAGGAAGGAGTTTGAATGCTACCTTCTGCACTGACCCAGTCTTGGACTCCAAGTAAGATGCTTACTAATTAACTGTAAGGAAAATTGTTTGCATACTGGACTGTGGGTATGAGAAGCACATGTGGATATCTCTTTATGTGGAGGTAACTTACAATCTCATCTTGGGCAAAGACACTAAAAGGCAGCATTGCCACATTTAAAAAAAAAAAATTCAAGATAGTCTTACTCATCAAAAAATATCTTAAAAGTGACATTATTGGCACAACAGACATAAAAAACACAGTTTCCACTAGGCTAGGCAACTTATTCAGTTGGTCACAATGACATGACACCATAAACATGTAACTCAAGAAAGAGTAAGGAGAATAATTTTTTTACCAATATCAGTACATTTCTAACAGTTCCTAAAGTTTGAACATAGTACGTAACATAGGGATGATGGATTTACTATTGTGGTGCCTGTGCTAGACTCATCAGAATCATTTAATAATAAAAAGGGTTAGGTTGGAAGGGACCCTAGAGATCACCTAATCCAACCTCCCTGCCATGGGCAGGAACACCTCTCAGCTAGAGACTAGGTTGTTTAAGGCCTCATCCAACCTGTCTTAAAACACCATCTCTCTGAGCCTCTTTCATGGACCCTGCTGTAGGTGCCAAAGTGCCTCTCTGTGTTCTCCCCGACTTTCCCCATCCCTTAATTTACAAGCAAATCTTTGCTATTAAAGAATGTGAAGGACTCCGATCTTTCATCTGTATCTGTGTTAAGAGAGACACTTGCACCAGAGGTAAGAATCCAGGTCAAAATAATTTCCAAGTAGTGCTGGTGCTGATACTCCTGTCCTTGCAGAGCTTTTTAAGTACCTGAAGTGTATACAGTCTTTCTCACTGTTAAGTGCCAACGCCAACTGCCTTGGAGTAAAATGCTGCAAACAAAGGTAAAGATCATGTATCGTTCTTCATACAGCGGTGCAGTGTCATGCAACTAAGAAATCACATTCTCTCTTCTAGCAGGACACACCCGCTCACGTAGTGGCTGCACTTTGTTAGGTGCTTTGGTGATCTCAAATCAGAACATCAGCTGTGTAGCCAGTTATTTTCTGGTTTGTTTTGTTGGTATTGTGTTCTGATAATTCTGTGGTTCAATTGGGCATTTAAGAGAGACTATAAACATGCTCAGATGACATGCTAGGAAAGAAAAGTTATTACTCCCAATCTTCCTTGTTAACGGAAGTACCTAAAGAGATCTGCAGAGTATAAACATATGTAACAAAAAGCCACTTGATATTGATGGAAAATAGCTTATAGAAAGAGTATGTGGTAATGGTTAAGTGCACATATGTCCCAGGTAATGTGAAGAACTTTCTGAGACAGTATTTGATCAGTGCACAAAGAGTATCTGCTTGAGATTAATACCTCTTTGGCAGGCTACCTCAGCTACCACAGAGATCTTTCCTTTACATGCTTACTGTACTGTTCTGTTGTTTGATTTTTTGTTTGTTTGTTTGTTTTTCCCTATTGATTGCATTATGTTTTCCAGTGTATCATGTAGGTGACCACATCCCTGCTTCCTCATATTCACATCAGGAGGTAAAACACATCTAACAGTTACCAGGTCTGAGGCATTTCACACTCATTCCATTAACTCATGTATACTTCAAGAAGACAGAGGAGAGGCACAGAAGATATATGAGCTAAAGGACAATCACTGTCCTCTATCTCCATGTAATTTGAGAAGGAAACCTCTCAAAGAAAATAGGAAGAAAATATTCAAAACTAATAAAAATTAAAAGCCAACATTTAAAATATGAAAATACAACCCAAAAAAGGATCCTTAAGACCAAAAATATTCATAACCTTAAGATTATAAATTCAAAGAAATCAATTTCAAGTTTCAGAACACATGCAGATTTTAGTTGGGACTGATGAAGTTTTAATGCCTATGGGCAAATGGCTGTTTCTATGACAAGTGTCACCCTCCCTGCCTTTGGCCTGTTTGCCCAAGATCGGCCAAGGACAACAGGCTGCAACAGCATGAACTGGCAACCTGCAACCTCGTTATCTGTGCTACTTCTCTGCTCCATCGTTTGATGGAAACATTCCTATTCTTATTCAATGGCTAATACTATCACTCCATAACAGATTGGCTGGACCATGCTTCAGTACAATCAAACTGTAAACTCAACTAATAATATGCTTAGAGTGAAAGAGGGAACATACATGGCTTCTTACAGTATTATAATTGAGGAGCTGTCCCATGGACACAGCAGTTCCAGTTGGCTCCAATGGCCCCACAACAGGGCACAGCTGGGCCCCTCAGCCATGGGCAAGAGGGCACCTTGAGGAATACCTGGGTAAGGAAGGCCAGAAAATGTTGGGCAGACAGAAGAGGAGGGAATAAAAAGAGTGAGAAACAGCATCAGGAACATCAAGCTCAGAGAGGAGGTACTCCATGCTGGAGCAGATGTCCACACTGCAGTCCATGGAGGACCTGTGCTGTAGCAGATGGATGTTCCTGAAGGAACTGCAGCCTGTAGAGACTCCATGCTGAAGAAGGCAGAAAGTGTGACACAAAGGTGCAGCAGAGAGTATGTACTGACCACCCTCCACCCCTCTTTGTGCAGCTTGTTGGGGGGTAGAGAAGTCTGGAGTAAAGGAGAAAAGCTGAGTTTGGGAGAGGAATTGTGTGGCTTTAATGTTTGTTTTTCTTTCTTACTACCCGAATCTATCTTAACTGGAAAGCAATTAAATTATTTCTCCCCAAGTCAAGTCTGCTTTTCCTATGACAGTAATTGGTGAGTGATCTCCTCGTCTTTATCTCAACCCATGACCTTTCTTATCCTATTTTCCTGCCCCATCCCACTGAGGAAGTAGAGTGAGTGAGCAGCTGGGTGGGTGTCTGGCCCACAGCCACGGCTAACCCACCACCGTTCATCTGTCAGGGTCAGTCAGGCCCAGAAAATTACCTTCTTTTTTTGTGCATCTTTAGAAGAGAGCTATTTGGTAATTTAAAACTCTGTAATTACATGCAAATGTGTGTACACACAAGCACATCCACAGTTACTACACTCATTCTTAAACAGAATCCAAAATGTACCTTTTAAGACAAAACCCACAGTGGCAAAAAATACCCCAAACCCAATCGGGATTAGGCAAATGAAGCTTGATTTCTGTCAACAGTGACACTGTAGTGTTTAAACCCAGATATTGATGCTTGTTCACCTGAGATTCCAGGCTTTTTCTTCTAGAAAGAAAGCATTTACAGTTATCGGTCAGACACTGCAACGGACTCGGAACTGAACCATAACATAGGTTGTCAACTGTGGGTGAAGCTGTAAAACAATACTTGTATTTTGACATGAAGGAAGAACTCTTAGGGAGAGGACAGAGGAAAGATAAACCTACTGCCTCTTCACTGCCTCTCATCCCCCACCTTATAGAATTATGTCCATACTTGTCAAGGAAAGATAGAGCTACATTGACTATGGTCGTAACTTGCTGAAAGGCTTCTTAGTAGCATAGCTTCTGCATTAGAGCAGTTGAACTCAAAAAAGAAATAGACATAAATAGCTCTTGTCAAGCTGTTTAGCTTAACATGTGACTTTTTGCACATCAACAGAAATGCAACAATATGTCTCCATTTCTGGGAAGTATTTACAGTACACACAAGACACGGGAAAACCAGCACTTAAAGCAGGTGTTAGATACTCTTCAAGTGGCATGACTCCTCAACTCTGACTTGGGATACTTGCTTATCCATCCCTTCAAATGCAGAAAAATATATTTGCCTTCCTCTTAATCTACACTATAAATACTAGCAGAGAGTATGTCCCAGCAATTCCTGATACCATTTTATTGGTACCTCTATTCCTAGAGAATAAAAAGCTGGCTTTTCCTTGAAGGAATTTATTTTAAAATTCGCTTATTCAACAGCAGTACTCTGACTCCATCATTTTACTCTTATGTCAATCATAGAATCCTTCAGGTTGGAAG